>NW_027040943.1:3310000-3317500 GCF_037179485.1 Ochlerotatus camptorhynchus
AATTTGTATGAAACTTTGAGTAATTGTTTGTTATGGGTAATGATTCACATTCTTGCTAAAATTCGGGCCTTTAAATCGTGCAAAGTTTCCACAATAGCGCCCTAGAAATTTATATTTAAAAAAAAATTATCACGAGAACGGCTTTTCTGATCGAAATGACGTTAGCGTTAGCGTTAGCGTTAGCGTTGTTATGATATACTTAGTATGTAGATTGGATACTAGCGACACTCACGTCTCTTCTGAAATTCTCAGTTAGACTACTTTCAGGAATAATGCTGGGGAGTAAACATTGGTTCCAATCTAAACAAGAGTAACAGAAGCATGACTGTCGCTATTCCCGGCCACGCCCATCTTTACCATAACTAGGGATAGGGAAGGAAATGTTAATGTAGTACTTACTTAACGAGAGGCCACCGACTTAGCGACACCCTCATAAGTGCTACGGAGTTGGAGGGTTGGGAAGGGTATTCGGTTAGGATTCACCTCAAGATGGCGATGCAACCAAAAGTATGCATTGTTTATCTGTTGTTTATTTAATCTCTCGACCGAAGCCGACTATCGAAAGAACATATTTATTTTGTTTAGTGATCAGGAATTTTAAGAGCAATGACGGAGAACTTGGGATTAAACCCATGATTTTCTGCTCAGTAAGCAAAAACGATCCCTCCAGGGTCATCGAGCATCTCAGAACCATAACGCTTCGCGAAAATACAGGACTACTTTTTCGCTTGATATGCAAATAGTTTCCGAGGTTAATGTTCAATATCAAATATACAAATGATGGTGACGATTTATTGTGCTGTTGAAGAGCTTGGGGTTAAATCCATGATTTTCTGCTCAGTAAGGAAAATCGATCCCTCCAGGGTCATCGAGCATCTCATAACCTACAGCGCTTCGCGTCAAAGTACGAATATATGGATGAACAATCTATTATTGAATAACTATTATTTACGATAATTAGATGAAAGAAATAAAATATTACCTACAAACAAAACGTGACTACTAAAATCTCAAAAATATATTCTCACAAATATATTTCACGCAACCAGGAATCTCAAAACCATTAGACGCTCTAATGATATTCCGCACATGTTAGACACAAGAGAAGGCCAAAAAGCTAGCGTCCGACACACAAAACCCTCCAGATCCACTTGCAGTCACAATCAAAGATTCTACGAATCGCGAGCGCTCACGAATCATAAAACCGCTGACTGCGACACTCTGAAAGTGAAATTGACAGGTTCTATGCGTCAAACACCCACCCTCCAATCTCCTCCTGCATCCAACGACACAAATCTCCATTATAACATCTAACGAATTCAAAACTCCGAAAATCACTTATCTATAGCAAGTGAGTGGAAGCAACCCTGCATGCAACCATTCTTCATGATACACTTTTTCTGCCTATCTTTCTATTGGGCCTGAAGCTTCGAAACTTCTAACCAAACTGGGAAAATTTTCAGATCACAAAAAAAAAACTTGAAAAAACATCTTTCAAAGGTCATTACAAGCAAAATAAATATTGTTAATTTTACGCAAAAACGAGCAAGTAATATTAAATCTCTTGTATCGTATGCTAATGCTAATTGACTGTAACAAAAATAATATAATTAAATAAAATAAATAATTATATGCAAAATTTACTAGAAGATCATTCCTTTATTGGTGAGAAGTTTCTAATAAGCCCTCCCAGTTGCTCTGTATACAGATCAAATCTGATACTATAATCAGAATTGCTCAGTCTGCATAAAGCAGCCAATTTCATCAAGAAAGTTCTATTAAAAACCAAGAATTAATCGTTTGAGGCATACTGAAGCATTAAGAAGGTGATATGTGTCACTATAGAAAATCAACCTCCATGTCCATGGGGAGGGAGTGATTCAGTACTTTCGGAAGTGGTTACAAGTGGCAAGAATGTGAATCATTACCCATAACAAACAATTACTCAAAGTTTTGCCCCGTAACGTGGGTAGATCACCTTTTCGTGGTACGTTACGGAATGTAAGATCTACCACCGATTCCTAGTCTTATCTACTTCAGACTAGGGGAACAGGATTTTTTAGTAATCAAAGGAACACATCTTAGTCCTTGTTACTTTTTATGCCTTGTTGATAGTGACAAGTCCCCGGGTTGCCTTAACCGAGGATGATCTTGAAACAAGGAAAAAATGAGTTAGTCTTCAGCTATGTGATTCCAAATCTTCTATTCATTGTTCCCTAGTTTGAAGTGGTTAAGTCTAAGGTGTAAGATGGAACACACAAACACGCACACACACACGCACACTCACACACACATACATACACACACACACACACACACACACAGGGCTACAAATGGTGAGTTGACAACCTAGCTCTGGTTCTCACAAGTTCCTACCTCACGCCTCCCCGTGGTGTAGCCTGGGCAATGTTGTCCTTCTGACAATAGCAAAGTGAGGGGGTGCGACGCGAACACTGGCGCGGTAACCATAACACGGCGATAGAGGAAATGCTTCGTCAACCCGCAGGAGTGCCAACCGGCACATTAGGATCGACGCCAGTAAGATCCTTATTACGGCATACTGGATACGGCATGGAACTATGGACACGACACGGTACAATGGATTGGATACCACGCTACAGGGCTGACAGTCGTGCTATTCTGCTCCCTAAGTAAAGAAGGGTGACACCTTCTTGAAATGGCGAGTGGGCTAATAGTGCGGCTGCCCCCGTCCCGGTAAAACCTTGGCAGGCCTCCGGATACGTTCAAAACTCGTCACCAATTGGTGATTGGTGAGTAGTAGGCTCAGATGTAACATTCCTGACTTACGCCGATCTGGCTCTGAACACGGCCCCCATGAAGGACCGTGTCAACCCTAGCATGGCCTCCCTGCTTGCATAGATAACCATGGGATCACGATAGGAGACTACATACAACGAGTGGAGATAGCGGCCCGAAGGGGGGACCCATCAGAATGGATAAAATTGGAGAAAAAAATAAAAATGAAGAAAAAGAAAAAACCAAAAAAAATATGAAGAACGACGGCAATACGCCAGACAGTGAAAACGGAGGAGCAAACGTGTTCGCAAGGAGTGGGATATTGCAGAGATCACCAGTGTCGAACCTGGGGGTCACTGCGAGTTCCAGCAGCAGCAGTAAGTTTCAAGAAGAGCAGCCAGGCGTTGGGCTAAGCCAGATATTCACACCAATATCCAGTAGTAGCAAATCCCAAGAATTGCAGCTCGGGAGAACCAAAATGACGGAGGTCAGGAGGAAGATCGATGATCTCTATGTGTTCGTGAAGGATAAAAACAACGTACACAAAGAGATCAAGCAACTTGTAACCGGTATCAAATCCGACATAACAGTGGCAGATCGGGAATGTCAAGAGTGGAGAAAAAGGGCCGAAAATGCCGAAAAGGCTCTGCTGGAGGCCAAGGAGAGCATAAGACTGGCTCAAGCACATGAGACTCCGAAGGGATCCACAAATCCACGTCCTGAAAAGAGAGATAGGGACACGCCAGGAGATGAGGAGGAGCCCAAAAAACGCAGGGACGACGAGGAAGGCATCAAGGAGATGGGAGAAAATGGTGCGTGGCGTAAAGTCGAGAACCAGAAGGAGAGGAAGAAAAAACAGAAGGAAGATGAAGTGAGGAAGAAGGAAGAGGAAGCGAGGAGGAAGGAAGAAGAAGCGAGGAAGAAGGAAGAGAAGAAGAAGGAAGACAGGAAGAATAAGGAGAAGCCTAGGCCTCGTAGGGAGAGAAGCAAGGGTGACGCTCTGGTTGTTGAGGCGAAGGACAAAACGTCCTACGCAGCACTCCTCCGGAAAGTGAGAGAGGATCCGGAGTTGAAACAACTAGGCGAGAATGTGGTGAAAACCAGGCGAACCCAGAAAGGCGAGATGCTATTCGAGCTGAAAAGGGACCCTACGGTTAAGAGCTCAGCTTTTAAGGAGCTCGTCGAAAAATCTCTTGGCGAGACGGCGAACGTAAGAGCCTTATCCCAGGAGTCAGTGGTCGAGTGCAGGGATCTGGTCGAGATCACAACAGAAGACGAGTTGAAAAGTGCGCTGAAGGTGCAATGCAACCTGGGAGACGTACCGATGGCAATTCGGTTGAGAAAGGCGTATGGTGGCACGCAGACGGCGTCGATACGACTTTCTTCGGACGCAGCTAACGAGCTGCTGAAGACTGGCCGAATCAAGGTTGGGTGGTCAGTGTGCCCGTTGAAAGCTATTCCTCGGGTATCTAAGAAAATGGAGAGATGCTACAAATGCATGGGCTTCGGTCACCAGGCGAGACACTGCAAAGGCCCTGACAGATCTGATCTGTGCAGGAAATGCGGAGAGAAGGGGCACGTTGCAAAAGACTGTACAAAGCAACCGAGGTGCATGCTCTGCAAAAAGGAGGACGGAAATGGCCATGTGATGGGTAGTTTCAGGTGCCCTGAGTTCAAGAAGGCGATGGTGGGCCAGCAATAATGAAGGTAACCCAAATAAATCTCAATCATTGTAACACAGCACAGCAACTGTTGTGGCAGTCAACAACGGAAACAAAGTGCGACGTTGCAATCATTGCAGAGCCATACCGAGTCCCTCTCGATAATGGTAACTGGGTGGCGGATAGAGCAGGAATGGCGGCCATACAAGTCATGGGCAGGTATCCCATACAACAAGTGGTGGCAAGCTCATATGAAGGTTTCGTGATCGCCAAAATCAATGGAATCTTTGTATGTAGTTGCTACGCACCCCCGAGATGGACAATTGAGCAGTTCCACCAGATGCTAGATGGGCTCACCGAAGAGCTCATTGGACGGAGACCAGTCGTCATCGCAGGAGACTTCAATGCTTGGGCAGTGGATTGGGGGAGCAGATGTACCAACGCAAGAGGGTATAGCCTGCTGGAAGCTCTGGCAAAGTTGAACGTCAGTCTGGCCAACGAAGGAACCATCAGCACCTTCCGCAAAGATGGTAGGGAATCCATTATCGACGTTACTTTCTGCAGTACGTCGCTAATGGCAAATATGAACTGGACAGTGTGCGAGGAGTACACCCATAGTGACCATCAGGCGATCCGGTACAGTATCGGCGAACGAACACCGGTGGAAATGCGGAGGACGAAAGTAAGCGAGCGGAAGTGGAAGACGAAGGCATTCAATAAGGATCTCCTCTTCATCGAAGCTCTAAGGGTAGACAACAGCGTCCCGGGCCTAAGCGCGAATGAGTTGACCGAATTATTAGCAAGGGCATGTGACACAACTATGCCGAGAAAACTGGAGCCAACGAACAGGCGGCGTCCAGCCTACTGGTGGAACGAGGAAATTAGCACCCTCCGTGCTACTTGTCTTCTAGCCAGAAGGCGTGCTCAGAGAGCAAGAACAGAAGCAGACAGAGAGGAGCGCAGGGTGGTGTTCCGAGAGGCCAGGGCTGCACTGAAACGAAAGATAAAGCTGAGCAAGTCAAATAGTTTCAAGGAGTTGTGCCGCGATGCCGATGCCAACCCCTGGGGCAACGCATACCGAGTTGCGATGGCGAAGATCAGAGGCCCAACGATGCCGGTTGAAATGTGTCACAACAAGCTGAAAGTCATCGTGGAGGGACTTTTCCCACAGCATGACCCAACGAACTGGCCACCTACACCATATGGCGAGGTAGATGAAGACAACGTTGAGCAAGTCTCCAACGAGGAACTCATAGCAGCAGCGAAAGGGTTGAAAGCGAATAAAGCTCCCGGCCCGGATGGAATTCCCAACGTGGCGTTGAAGGCGGCGATCCAGACGTTCCCGGACATGTTCAGGATGGTGCTGCAGAAATGTCTGGACGATGGTCAGTTCCCTGATAGGTGGAAGGTACAAAAGCTTGTGCTGTTGCCGAAGCCCGGAAAACCGCCGGGGGATCCTGCATCGTATAGGCCAATATGCTTGCTGGATACTGTAGGAAAGCTCTTAGAGAGGATCATCCTCAACAGGCTGACGAAATGCACGGAGAGTGAACACGGATTGTCGGAGAGACAGTTTGGATTCCGGAAAGGGAGATCGACGGTGGATGCAATTCGGACAGTGATTGACAGAGCCGAGAAAGCTTCCAAACAGAAGCGGAGAGGAAATCGATACTGCGCCGTGATTACGATCGATGTCAAGAATGCATTCAATAGCGCCAGCTGGGAGGCCATCGCCAAGGCGCTCCATAGAATGAGGGTTCCAGACTACCTCTGCAGGATTCTAAGTAGTTATTTCCAGAACCGGGTCCTTGTCTACGTGACAGACACGGGGCAGAAATCGCTTAGAATCACGGCGGGGGTTCCCCAAGGCTCCATTCTAGGTCCCACGCTGTGGAACGGAATGTACAATGGCGTGCTGACGCTCAAGCTGCCCAAAGGAGTTGAGATCGTTGGCTTTGCGGACGATGTCGTCTTGACGGTAACCGGTGAGACGCTGGAAGAAGTGGAAATGTTGGCGGCTGAGGCGATAGATACGATTGGTAACTGGATGCAAGGAGCGAAGCTGCAGATAGCCCACCACAAAACAGAAGTGATGTTGGTCAGTAACTGCAAAGCAGTGCAGCGGGCAGAAATTACCGTTGGAGAGCACACCATTGCTTCGAAGCGCATGCTTAAGTATCTGGGAGTGATGATCGACGACCGGTTAAACTTTAATAGCCACATCGAATATGCTTGCGAGAAGGCGACGAAGGTCATCAACGCAATAGCCAGAATCATGCCGAACAATTCTGGTCCAATCAGCAGCAAGAGACGTCTTCTGGCTAGTGTTTCCTCATCAATACTAAGGTACGGAGGTCCAGCCTGGATTGAAGCGCTGAAAACGAAGCAGAACCAAAGGAAATTGAGCAGTACGTTCCGGCTCATGGCCATGCGAGTCGTGAGTGCGTACAGAACCATTTCGATGGAGGCAGTATGCGTTATCGCCGGTATGATCCCAATCGGCATCACCTTGGCGGAGGACTACGAGTGCTATATGACGAGAGAAACCAGAGGAGTACGAAAAATGGTGAGAACGGAGTCGATGGCTAAGTGGCAGCAGGAGTGGGATGCAGCAGAGAACGGTAGATGGACACACAGGCTAATACCGACTCTTTCGACCTGGGTGAACAGGAAGCATGGAGAAGTCAACTTCCACTTGACGCAGTTCCTGTCTGGTCATGGCTGCTTCAGGAAGTACCTGCATCGGTTCGGACACACAACGTCACCCTTCTGTCCGGAGTGTGGGAATGTGGAAGAATCACCAGAGCACGTGGTCTTCGAATGTCCTAGATTTGATGATGTGCGAGAGGATATGCTCGCCCTTAGCACGGAGAATGTCGTCGAAGAAATGTGTCGAGAGGAGGGCACCTTTAACGCCGTCAGCAGAGCAGTAACGCAGATCATGTCAGCGCTGCAGCGAAAATGGCGGGAAGACCAACTAGAAAGTAGTAATGTGCTCACACAAGTGCGAACTGAAAGCCGAAGCCGGGAGAACTCTCCGTCAGAGTAGGCTGTATCCACCACCAGGGATAACCGAGTAGAA
>NW_027040943.1:3322500-3520000 GCF_037179485.1 Ochlerotatus camptorhynchus
AAAAAATTATCACGAGAACGGCTTTTCTGATCGAAATGACGTTAGCGTTAGCGTTAGCGTTGTTATGATATACTTAGTATGTAGATTGGATACTAGCGACACTCACGTCTCTTCTGAAATTCTCAGTTAGACTACTTTCAGGAATAATGCTGGGGAGTAAACATTGGTTCCAATCTAAACAAGAGTAACAGAAGCATGACTGTCGCTATTCCCGGCCACGCCCATCTTTACCATAACTAGGGATAGGGAAGGAAATGTTAATGTAGTACTTACATAACGAGAGGCCACCGACTTAGCGACACCCTCATAAGTGCTACGGAGTTGGAGGGTTGGGAAGGGTATTCGGTTAGGATTCACCTCAAGATGGCGATGCAACTAAAAGTATGCATTGTTTATCTGTTGTTTATTTAATCTCTCGACCGAAGCCGACTATCGAAAGAACATATTTATTTTGTTTAGTGATCAGGAATTTTAAGAGCAATGACGGAGAGCTTGGGATTAAACCCATGATTTTCTGCTCAGTAAGCAAAAACGATCCCTCCAGGGTCATCGAGCATCTCAGAACCATAACGCTTCGCGAAAATACAGGACTACTTTTTCGCTTGATATGCAAATAGTTTCCGAGGTTAATGTTCAATATCAAATATACAAATGATGGTGACGATTTATTGTGCTGTTGAAGAGCTTGGGGTTAAATCCATGATTTTCTGCTCAGTAAGGAAAATCGATCCCTCCAGGGTCATCGAGCATCTCATAACCTGCGAGCGCTCACGAATCATAAAACCGCTGACTGCGACACTCTGAAAGTGAAATTGACAGGTTCTATGCGTCAAACACCCACCCTCCAATCTCCTCCTGCATCCAACGACACAAATCTCCATTACAACATCTAACGAATTCAAAACTCCGAAAATCACTTATCTATAGCAAGTGAGTGGAAGCAACCCTGCATGCAACCATTCTTCATGATACACTTTTTCTGCCTATCTTTCTATTGGGCCTGAAGCTTCGAAACTTCTAACCAAACTGGGAAAATTTTCAGATCACAAGAAAAAAACTTGAAAAAACATCTTTCAAAGGTCATTACAAGCAAAATAAATATTGTTAATTTTACGCAAAAACGAGCAAGTAATATTAAATCTCTTGTATCGTATGCTAATGCTAATTGACTGTAACAAAAATAATATAATTAAATAAAATAAATAATTATATGCAAAATTTACTAGAAGATCATTCCTTTATTGGTGAGAAGTTTCTAATAAGCCCTCCCAGTTGCTCTGTATACAGATCAAATCTGATACTATAATCAGAATTGCTCAGTCTGCATAAAGCAGCCAATTTCATCAAGAAAGTTCTATTAAAAACCAAGAATTAATCGTTTGAGGCATACTGAAGCATTAAGAAGGTGATATGTGTCACTATAGAAAATCAACCTCCATGTCCATGGGGAGGGAGTGATTCAGTACTTTCGGAAGTGGTTACAAGTGGCAAGAATGTGAATCATTACCCATAACAAACAATTACTCAAAGTTTTGCCCCGTAACGTGGGTAGATCACCTTTTCGTGGTACGTTACGGAATGTAAGATCTACCACCGATTCCTAGTCTTATCTACTTCAGACTAGGGGAACAGGATTTTTCAGTAATCAAAGGAACACATCTTAGTCCTTGTTACTTTTTATACCTTGTTGATAGTGATAAGTCCTCGGGTTGCCTGGACCGAGGATGATCTTGAAACAAGGAAAAAATGAGTTAGTTAGTCTTCACCTATGTGATTCCTAATCTTCTAATCGTTGTTCCCTAGTTTGAAGTGGTTAAGACTAGGGTTCTGATGCATGGTCATTATCGGTGTCATTGCTTGTTTTTGTTGCTAAGAGATCCAATTTTGATTGACAAAGGAGCGTGCCTTTGGAGGGTGTTCCAACACTCCGAAGGGTATAAATAGCGGGACCTTTCAATTAGAGTCGGATCCTTGCGATAAATGCGAGAATGACAACTGTAAAAAAAAATCGAATGCTTCATCATTTCTCAATAGTGATGGAGTAATACGACATGCACTAAACTAAGGACACGGGATATACTACAATAGATCAAATTACTGGTCGCAGTGGTTTTATGTCCCGAACAGAGGAAAAAAAAAAGTGGTTACAAACTATCTCTTCGGAGTGATTCAAAACATTTATGAAATGATTTAGTGCTTTATGGAGTGATTCTGAATTTTAGGGGCGTGACCTGTGCTAAATTTACCATTTTTGATTACATTCAAAGTGGTTTTTTTTTTGTTACTTCATACACGCAAACCAAAAATCTATTACAATGAATGTTAGTTCCAGTTCCTATCATCCTTTGTTCCTGAACATCGCAGCGAATGTTAGAAGTTGACCTTGCAGGCGATGTAATGGTTTTTTGCCTTTTTTATTTCGTGTTCTGTCTGTGTTTTCACCTACACAAGCAAGCATTTGCCTTGATTTTTATGTATAACATGGCAGAACGACGCACACCCTTACCTCGAATCTCTCCAGCAGAAAAAGCATACGAGGTCGAGTGTGAGAGGGAATGAGCGCTTCTTGTTTGCTTTACATCACACTTTAATTTTTCCCTGAACGTGTATATCAAGGGCGCTAGCCACTTCAAGTTTAAAGATTTTTATAAATTTTCGCCTGAAAAGGTTTACTAGGGGCGCAATTTATTTCAATTATATTTTTTTTTTCCTTGAACATGTCTCCCAAGGCGGTAGCATTTAACATCGTTTTTTACCCTTCTTACAAAAAAGGGTGTGTGTGTGTGTGTGTGTGTGTGTGTGTGTGTGTGTGTGTGTGTGTGTGTGTGTGTGTGTGTGTGTGTGTGTGTGTGTGTGTGTGTGTGTGTGTGTGTGTGTGTGTGTGTGTGTGTGTCTGTGTGTGTGTGTGTGTGTGTGTGTGTGTGTGTGTGTGTGTGTGTGTGTGCGTGTGTGTGTGTGTGTGTGTGTGTGTGTCTGTGTGTGTGTGTGTGTGTGTGTGTGTGTGTGTGTGTGTGTGTGTGTGTGTGTGTGTGTGTGTGTGTGTGCGTGTGTGTGTATGTGTGTGTGTGTGTGTGTGTGTGTGTGTGAGTGTGTGTGTGTGTGTGTGTGTGTGTGTGTGTGTATGTGTGTGTGTGTGTGTGTGTGTGTGTGTGTGTGTGTGTGTCTGTGTGTGTGTGTGTGTGTGTGTGTGTGTGTGTGTGTGTGTGTGTGTGTGTGTGTGTGTGTGTGTGTGTGTGTGTGTGTGTGTGTGTGTGTGTGTGTGTGTGTGTGTGTGTGTGTGTGTGTGTGTGTGTGTGTGTGTGTGTGTGTGTGTGTGTGTGTGTGTGTGTGTGTGTGTGTGTGTGTGTGTGTGTGTGTGATTGTGTTGTTGTTGTGTGTGTGTGTGTGTGTGTCTGTGTGTGTGTGTGTGTGTGTGTGTGTGTGTCTGTGTGTGTGTGTGTGTGTGTGTGTGTGTGCGTGTGTGTGTGTGTGTGTGTGTGTGTGTGTGTGTGTGTGTGTGTGTGCGTGTGTGTATGTGTGTGTGTGTGTGTGTGTGTGTATGTGTGTGTGTGTGTGTGTGTGTGTGTGTGTGTGTGTGTGCGTGTGTGTGTGTGTGTGTGTGTGTGTGTGTGTGTGTGTGTGTGTGTGTGTGTGTGTGTGTGTGTGTGTGTGTGTGTGTGTGTGTACGTAACGAAATGAATGCGCTCACGTTTCTCAGCAACCGCTCAACCGATTTGGACAAACTCGGCGCCAAATGATAGGTCTTGGGGTCCCATTGAACGCTATTGAACGGTTTTGGAATCGGTGAACCGGTTCCAGAGATATGGCCGGAATAAGATCCGGTGAATATGGGCCTTCAAGCTGGATTTAACGGAAAACATATCAAAACCATCATGCGACACATCAAATTACTACAGAATTCAAAAATAAGATCAATGCAAGTCGTGTTAAGTGTTCCAGACAACATTGGACACACTTGGACATGTTCCGGGTACCCCGGGGAAGTTGCTTGAATATGAATTGAATTAAAACCCATTAAATCACATTAAAATACGATGATAAGGTGATTGGTAGCCTCACCAAATATACTACACCCGGATATATACCTATAGGTACCCAAAGGCAGTGGCGTAGCGTCACTGGATGACACGGGGGTGGGGGGCTTGGTCACTGATAATGACAATAAAATAAATAAACTTGAATAAGTAATAAGGGTCTTATTACACCATAGGTGGATAAATTTGGGTTTTTTTTTATAATCTCTGATCATATTTACCAGGAATGCAAGTCACTTAAAAATTATTATTTTATTAATTTTTTTCCTACATCATGTTTACCAGGAGTGCAAGACATTTTTCCGTAAACTCATCTACCAGGGACACTTCAAATTGAACGATTTTAAACATTTTAAACATGCCTAATAGGGGCGCAGCCATTTCAAGCTTTTCCAATTTTTCCCTGAATATGTGTATGTCAGGGACGTATGCCAATTAAAATTTTACGATTTGATAATTTTTCCCTGAACTTGTCATTTGAAATTTACCGCTTTTTCAATTTCCACCTGAACATATATATCAGTGACGCTAGTTATTGGATTGATTTGCAATATTTTTCATATTTTGTAAACTTTTTTTCGGTTTGGAGCTAAGTAGTCGTCGACTACCCACAACCACAGTACTGACCCTGACCGATCATTAAAAAATTAAAATTTGTATAGCAAAGGTAGTAACAACCAAATGCAAAATATATCTTAAGTATTTTCAAGTATTTCCAGGTATCTGTATGAACTTTCTTAGTTCAACGCGATAAATATAAAGTTTAGAGTGGGATGCCCCTAGGAACCATGAAATCAAGCTTTTGAATATTAATAGCATGTAAGTAACACATTGTAACCATTATGCACTCTACTTTTGCTTGACGAAATAAATAAATTAATTGCTTTTTGTAAAGAGAAGCTAATCATTCACATAGGCATGTAAATCGCATCAATTGCTGATAAATTGAAATCAATTAATCGAATCAATTTTTCTTAGCCAAATTCTGCACACCATGCCAGTACAATGCTCATCTTTGACGAATGTTTTCGTCCAATGGTGTGTTTAGTGGTGGTTTATGGCTTGATATGTAATTCAGATAACGCCCTGTACTTAAAAAGTGTATCCGACGAATATAGGTACACATACACTGACCAGCTTCGAGAGCTGAATATTTCTGATATCTGATCCCAGTTTACATGTACATGTACATGTGAACATCCGATATTCTCATGTTTTTTAATAGTGGTTGTTTTTACTTATGACGTTTCAGTGTACGACGGGTTACACGCTAACCTCTGCTTACTCACCAGGTGAGTTGATCGTACTCACTTTCGTCCGATGTATCGAGTTGTCAAAAATTGAGTAAACGAAAATGTCAAACTTTTACTCAAAAGTGAGTAAAAGCCACTCAGTCAGCAAAATCCTGGACTTGGAAAAAATGCCAGTCATGTCGCAGAAAACCTCATAGAAAATGTAACCCAAAACCGACTGAAATGCCTTCAGGTAAGTATGAATTGCTTAGGGAAACGGTGTTGAACCGTTTTTTGCTCCGGTAGAATGAATCCGGAGCAGGCAATTTCCATTTCCTTGAATAAAAATCAAAACAAAAACTCTCCCCGCAACTGAAAATACCGGCGAGTGGATTTGACTCAGTCTACGTGAGAACGAAGTTTACTCAAAAGTGAGTCAACATAAGGCTACTCAATTTTGAGTAGCCATACTTGCCGCTGAGATGAGTACATTCGACTCAATTTTGAGTTGACCAGAATAAGCGTGAGACTGGGAACGCGAATTCACATAAATGAAAACTACTTAATGCATAATTGCGCTGAATTTTTGTTAATCAAGATTTTAGTACGATCAAAATAAGGACATCTGTTACAAAGTTTAAAATGCACCACTTTACCTTGCCTATTTTGCATGGTATCTCCGGATCTTACCAGACGGTGAAGCATTTGTATAAAGTCGATGAGCAGTTATGGTTGTTCTGTAGCTACTGCAGGTGGTTCGAGTTTTGTTCAGGGATTGAGGAAGAAATCACGTCATCAAAACTCACATGCGAAATTCATCGCTACTAGATCACAATTATGCTCCTGTAAGAACACAGGTGCCCAAAATTTAGGTATTTCTCATAAAAAGTAAAATGTTCAATCACCTAGCACAATTACGCTAGGGACACGCAGAATCCTTTAAATCCAACGCAGGCAAGAGCTGTCATTAAATTAATCATTAATTACAGATTTAACTACTTTAATTACACACTGCCGACCGTTAATTACTATTTTCGTCCATTCACTAGAGGCGTAATTAACCGTAACTAAATTTTCAGTACCATTATTTACATTTTGAATACTTTTAATTACATAACTGCAAAATAAGTTTCATTACTTTCATTACAACTTCAAAATGTATAGATTACATTAATTACTTTTGCTTGCATTTTAACTGCAACTGGTCTTGGGTACTGCGTGTTCCTCGTCATCTGCCGTTTAAAGGTAAATGCTCCGAAAGAATTTTATAGCAAAGATTACAAGCTCGTTGCTTCCACCTTCGCTCAACCACAGCGATACTGAATCAACCTGGTCTATACAAGGTGTGGAGATCTAGCCCTGAAGTATGTGTTGGTAGAGGGAAAAATGTTAACTTTGCGGGAGACGATGGTGACGACGTCATAACACTCGAAAGGAAATTTGCGAAATAAGAAGTAAAACAAATCCTAGCTATTTTTGCATGATGATTTTGCTTGATTGTATTCTTTTGTAGAGTCGCCGCAAAATATCAGCTGGCAATTTTTATTTTATGGTAACTCTCTACTTGATAACAGGCAAAATCTCACAAACAGGCTGCTTTTTCATGGTATACAGTGTGATAATTCAATAATCAATAAATTATCTCAACATTTGGTGGTAGCCCATTCATAAATTTTGGTAACATACATAAATTCTATAATCCATATTAATTTTCCTATGCAAGCTCCGATCGAAACAAACGCTATGACGTCACTACAAGAGTGATTGAGTGAACGAAAGAAACGAATCGTGCGAAGCGGAATGAAAGCCGAGTAAAAAACGAAGTGCACCAATACATTCAGGCCTACAATTTCACACCTTGTATAGACCAGGTTGCTACTGAATCTGTCGCTTGAATTCAGGCAAAGTTGCCAGTCTTCATGATATGATATCTTCTTGTTAAGTTACCTCTCATCGGAAACGGAAACAATTTAAAATTGATTCAATACCATGGAATCTTTTTTGTTTTTATCATTTTGCGAACCAGTGTTAAAGGACATCCCGCTGCTACAGCTGCTCATTCACGTATGTAGGAGCAGTTCCTTTGCTATATGGCAGAGCGACCATTAGGGCCGTGAACACCAGAAGCCCATTTTGTGTGCACTCTTCAGTGGCAGTGTTTGCGAACATTTCCAACTACTGCTGCTGTTATTGTCGATGGTGCGGAATGACCAAACCTCTACTTCTTCTTCCTCGTCTGCTTCTATTATGTGTGCGGTTTGGAATCCCGTTTTCAATTGATTGGTCCTGCAAATACGCGTCAAATGAGTTTGGCACATGTTTTGAAGTGAATGCGAAAGTAGGGGGTGCAATAGGGGAAAATTGCGGTCTCTTTTATGAATGGCCTTTGTTCCCTGCTGTAAACTGCTTGCGCAAGCAATCAACCGGCACAAGGGGAAATTTGAGTTTCGGTTTGGTCTGCTGACGACAGCAAGGCAGCGAATAAAACGGCTGCCTCTCGAATAGATTTTCAAATCGATAGTTCGCACTGGTAAAGTGGATTAATTTTCAAATTTTAGTTTTTAGTAGGTTCATTGCATAATCGATTGCAAGTGGGCGCCTATTTCAGTGGTTTGTAGTTAGCCTCAGCGTTGCTTAAGGTATTTCGCTGTGAGATCCTTATTCTCGTAACCACTTCCAAACTTTAAGTGCAAAAATATCAGCTTCCTCGAAACGTACCACATTGAAACTGTTATTTCACGTTTGCTGTTGCTGTTGCAGCATACATGAAGAAGCAATTTTAGGTGAAATGGGATATTAATTTCCGAGATTTGTGTAATTGAAAATTCGAAGGGGAAGTGCATGTATAGCCTATGCCCCGGCCATTTGTGGAGTCCACGAGGAATCACCTTAATAGTTTCGCATAACGTTACATATTAGACTTATAATTGTCCGAAGCATGACATGATCAGCTCTCATAATAAGGAAAAAAAACTAACACGAAAGCGTAACATGTCATATGACATTTTAGCTAATTACTGTACTGCCACTCATGCCAACTAATTTTTTCAATTGAAATGCTAGATATTCACCAATATTTTCGTAATAGTGGATCAACTCAACATCTTTGCTCTGGAAAACTTTGGAAAAACAGATAAATGGGTTGTCGTATTCCATAAGATGCAGTGGTCCGAAGCAGACTTAAAACTCGTTTTTCTCGGCATGCTGATTTGTGCTATGGGACCGGCTTGCAATGAGTGGCAGTGTATTTTGATAGTTTATGTTGCGAGAGTCAGAAGAAAATGCAACGGATTATCACAGAAAATATGTCGACTATTATTACCGCTTCATTTATAGCGACTATACTTCAGATAGCTGCATTCCTATCCCTACTTGCAACATGGGACAGTACACGGAAAGAAAAACGTACCTAATGTTGAGTTCTTTTCACCCAGGTTGACAGTTCCGTGCACCAACTCAATTTAGAGTTCTAGCGCCTACTCAATTTTGAGTTGTTGTCATTCACTCACATGTAAACACTATTACTTACTTTTATGTTGTTTTCCCTCAACGTCAAGTTCAAACTACTCAAAATTGAGTTTTAAACAATTTTAACTTAGCACACGAAACAGTCGAGCTGAGTGAATAGAACTCAATCTTGGGTTGTTTTGCTCTTTTCGTTTTTGACCAGCAAGTGCAAGTGAGAGGCATCAACTCAAAACTAAGTTAAAAAAAGTCAACCGTTGGGTAGTTTTAGTTCTCCGTGTAGGCAACAAAAGCGGTGATTGCATGCGGTATCCCTAGATTTTATAATGATTTTCATTTGTTCGGTTGATGATTTCTAGTTTGCTCGATGAATGTGATATTACTGAATGGCAAAGTTTTGTTTTGATTCGTGGTGGAATGGTAGAGCAAATTAAATATTCAGTTTATATAATTTCAAACGATTATAAAGAACCACGCGAGCAATGACAATCGGACAACATGAAATTGTTTTCTGGTGGGTGGTATTGGAAGGTGGATCGTGAGGTGGACAACAAGGATGCTGCAAAGCTGAAAGTCGAAAACCATGGACGACTTGTGATGGATCGTGTCTGACGAAGAGGGAAGGACGATTCAGTGGATATGGAGCAACGCGAGTCGCTATCGTGAGAGTGGTGAATGTGGAGATAAACATAACGTAAACATAGCTAAGAATAGTACAGTGTTGATCGACGACATTTTAAGGTCGCTAATTTCTACAATTGAGGACCCGAACCTTTAACTGATTTTGGCATCTAATCGACTACATGCTACATTGAAAATAGTTTAGTTTATACAAGGAACGCGCTCGTTTGTGCTACGGATCTATTCGTTGTTATCTGCAACGAAATAGATTCGTTCTTTGAATCTAGCCTCGTTTAGATTCCCAATTCTTGCGAAAAAAAAATTGCATGGATTGGAAATAATACGAAGCATTCGTATACTAACAAAACAATATCGTACATTGTACGAAAAGAAATGCAAAGGAGATTTCTGATATATGTGGTTAAAGCATTCGAGTTAACTTATTTCTTTGTGTTCGAGTACTTACATTTGTAAACAGCAGTCAATGTTTGTCAATGAACAAAACCCTACGTGACTGTAAAATCGATCTTTCCTTTTGTGGTATTGATGCATGTTTAACTTTTCGCGGCTGTCGGAGTCAACGCGCCTACGTCTACGGAGCTTAAGTAGAAATGATATGCAATTCGGTAGAGCTTGTCAAACGCTTTTGAGCTTATGTAGTATAGAATTTGTTCGGTATGGTCGCGAAATCTTGAAATGATTGATACGTGCTTTAAATTAACTAATTTGATACAAGGCTCAGTAGTAAATAAGTAGAATATCTAAGGAGGAAACCAAAAGTAATCAGCTTGCCATCATAGGCTATCACCAGCGTTGCCAGGTCATTTTCAAACAAATCTGGACCAGTTAAAATATAAAATCTGGAAAAATCTGGAATGCTCCAAAAAATCCTGTTTATAACATAATGCTATTGAAATCAAAGCGATGTGCCAATCTTCGGTAAAAATCGGTCAGTATGATCTTATGGAATGTATTTAAAGTACTAAAATGATTATGAATTACATGTTCAAATAAATTATATAAAGCAAATAACTTGTAGGCATTGCTTAAATCATACAAAAGTTGAAAAGTATTGACACAGTGTGCTCAAAAAGTTTAAATATCCACTACGCAGCAGTTCAAAATTGAATTGGATAATTTTGATCGCTATTGAAAATTAAGTCGATTGCTGAATTTATGTATGGGCCCAAATTAGGAACATTTAGGCCAACGTTACATCCATTTCCACTACATTCACAAAAACTCCAAACAATTGTCATCAGAGCTGACAAGACAATTGACACCGTCTTCAACCAGAACCTGAATATTTAACACTAGACAACGGACAACACACCACACCCAGTAGACCAGTATGGAAATTTTCAGGTTGCCAAAATTTGCACCGGCTGGAGAGGGAATCGAACCCTCACTTCGTGGCACTCACAATAGGCCTGAACGACGGGTGACGTCGCACGACCACCAAGCCCACAAAGATGGATGGAGCTCTACTCAGAATTAGCTTAAAGTTCTCCTTTGATTTCACAAGGAATTCGCCTCACACATCACTGTGAACTATTTTCAGAATTACCTTAAACTTCCATAATGTCCAACGTTGATGGCCTTCAATAATTAAAGTATCAAGTTTAGATTTTATTTTATTTTTATTTGAGGGTAAATCAATTGCAGTGATATTTTTAAAACAACATATATGTATGCATGTAAGTAGCCACCATCCTAGCTTGGGTCTTGCCCTGCATGCGGCTCCACTCAACAGCTAGATCAAATTTTGTCATCATTCTACAGTGATATTTAAAAAAAAAAACATGTTAAAATGGGAAAATCTGGAACATATTTAAAAAATCTGGAAACATGCGTGGTCTGTCTGTGTATCTGGCAAGACGACAAAAATCTGGAAAATCCAGATAAATCTGGAATACTGGCAATGCTGGCTATCACATTTATTTTAGTGGCTCTCTTTAAATGATAATGAGCCTTTTTTTCTCGGTTCGGTTGCCTCGCACGGCTTTCGGAATTCGCGCGGTTTTCGTAACTTACTTAATTTAGATATTTCGTTCGAAACGGATTTACTTATTCCATCGGTTTACTAGGCGGATACGCGCACCCGTCACAGCATTTTTTTCTATAACTACACACTTGAAAAAAAATCATGTAAATTTAGGTGCTCTGAGACTGACATATACGAGCGTCAATTTTGACATAACATTGTGTCATAGCAGGCGCAAAACTCAGTTTAATTGAACTTACTAACGAATGTTCCAGTCTCAGAGCACTTATTATTACATGAAATGTTTGTTAACATCTCATTCTTGTGAAAAATGGATTCCGTCACGTGTAAAATTAGTTATTTCTAAGTGTGTATCTTGAAACAAAAGACACGGAATCCAGTGTTCAAGCTGCCAACATAGGCTAGTTCTTCTGCTGTATTGTCAAAGATATAAGCAAAATTTATTCAAATAAGTCAAGTCTTGAAAACTAAGCGTCACACAGCTCCAGCTTGATACCCATTAAAAAAATGGTAAACTTACTTTTTTTCCTCTCAAGAGTGAACAAACTGGCTGTCTACAAAAAAACATAGCACCTGCGATCCTCTACGCAGCTCCGGTGTTGGAATCATGTGCACAGACTCACAGGAACAAAATCCAAGTCGCTCAGAACAGAGTGCTGAGGATGATCCTTGATCGTCCCTTTGACATAAGAGTTTCAGATCTCCACCAAGATGCCAATGTTAAAAAAATAGATTTCAAAATTGATGACATTAAGACTAGCTTTGTGCAGAAACGCAATACATCAGAACATGCTTTGATAAGCAATTTTTATATAGTAGGTTAGGTGAATATAGTAGTTGTAGGTTATTTCTAGTTGTAAATAGCAGTTATAGGTAATAGTTCTCCTTTTTCCAATTCAAAACAAACCAATCCCACCAAGGTGGTCATACTTCAAAACAGGCCTGATAGGACTATGAACTGTAAATAATAATTAAAATCTAAAATGTACTAAAGTTGACAAGACGCATCTGTGTCACTTGAAAATGCATACATGTAAACCACACAAACACAAGACAAAAAGTTCATTTTAAGTTTTGCACTGCACTGTTTTCTGTGAACAATCAACGGAAAACAGATTATACGTAGTTTTCGATAGATGTCACCATAAACAACAGCAGTGAAATCTGATGGAACATGAATGCAAATGCTTGACAAAATGATAAATTGTGAAATTTCTGAATCATAAATCATATTCTGAATCGCTTTTTCCCTCTCCTAATCCATACAATTATTATCCACTAACCTCGAGAAGACCGCGGGTAATCGGTTCAAATCCTTTAACTTTAGATTTAAGACACTAATAGTGTATAACGCAAATCATAATTTGGCTCTGTAAAGTGTAGTCGATTGAGCCTGTAAAAATAAAGTTATTAAACAATATGATTGCCCAGAGCACACAGTTATGCATGTTTTATGCAAATCTGAGAAGGCAAAGTTTTTCCGATTCGTCTTTTATCGTGGAACTGCTCTTCTTCCAAACACAAAGGTCTGCACCAAGATCCAAGCTACTTTGAGTCAGAAGGAAAATCCTGTCGAAACATCACAATTTCAGTTGTTGCATTCTTGTTATGCCTCGTATGCAAAGCGATATGCATTTACTAGAAAACGGCCAGCGGCAGTTTTGTCCTGACAGAATATGAAAATGACATGTTAAACTTTCTTCGTCAATAACCATGTCAACAGTTTCCTTCAATCTTCTCGCCTGAAAACTACCGTTCTGATTTATATTTTGAACACTTAAGGCACTTATCTTTAAGGAGCTTCAAATTTCGGACACGTACGATAACACTCACTGTATAATCTAATTTTATTCGATTTCATACCTACGTTATACTTCGTTTAATCTTAATCGAAATATGAATCACAGTGAAAAAAAATGTGATTTATTTGTCGGACATTTTATTTTTTAAGAATATTGTGTAAGACCGCGGGCTAATTAAAGGAACAAGCGTGATAGGTTTTAAATGTTTATATCATATAGGTGTATAGGTATTTCAAGATATCACAATTGCACCATTTGTTTGAGGTAATATTTTATCTCGCCGTTATAATGCATGAGCAAATCGAATTAAAATCTTCTGTCATCTCGATTGGATCGTGCTGTTATATGGCTGTCAGTTAGCTTTAAACGACTATTCTTTTTATGATACTCACACTTAGTTGCTACCAAGTAAACGCCTCATTAGTTGCACTAATTTGAATTCTTCTGAGTACAATTTTGTTCACCGAATTAAACACCACAAAAATACCTCAAGGCACAGAGCTCTTCACCTTACAGCTGCGCACTCTTGATAAGGACTAACATGACTTCACCGTCACATCACTCTAATAAATGGATTGTGATAAACTAATCTGCTCCGCAGTATCGAATTCCGATAACGATAATACAATGTTGCGCAATGTAGCGGTGCTGAGCATTGTCATGTCATTGATAAACTTTTGCGCGATACAAAATTGTTTTTCACTTGGTCTTTGATAGACTTGATCCTCAAAAAATACCTTCGCCAAAATCTCATTTATTTTTTCGTCAATGACAAAGATTCACCTGGTAACAAATGGTGTAGTTTCATACATTCTGTAAGAGAGTGTGTCACTTTTGCTCATTCGTATGGAGAAATTTCTGAAAGCGTAGGTAACTCAGCGCATAAATTTCTCCCAACGAATAACTAAAAGTCATTCACTCTCTGAGCCAAATTCGTTTTCAGTGTAACCATTTGGCGACAAAAACATATTTTTTGGGTTTGTTTTCCGTTTCCTAAGCTAAGAATAGTACAGTGTTGATCGACGACAGTTTAAAGTCGCTAATTTCTACAATTGAGGACCCGAACCTTTAACTGATTTTGGCATCTAATCGACTACATGCTACATTGAAAATACAGTTTAGTTTATACAAGGAACGCACTCGTTTGTGCTACGGATCTATTCGTTGTTATCTGCAACGAAATAGATTCGTTCTTTGTAAGAATCGAGCCTCGTTTAGATTACAAATTCGAGCGAAAAAAAATATGCATGGATTGGAAATAATACGAAGCATTCGTATACTAACAAAACAATATCGTACATTGTACAAAAAGAAATGCAAAGGAGATTTCTGACATAGGGGAAAAGTTGGCTTCGGCAACCTATTATCGTCAGGGGGGTAAACAAAGTCCTAGAGCACTCAAATTTGGCCAATAGTTGCTCTGAAACACAATGCCTCCACATGCCAAAATTGAGCTCTCAAGGTCGTTGTTTACCCCCCTGACGATAATTGGTTAAGGTATTGCCGAAGCCAACTTTTCCCCTATGTGGTTAAAGCATTTGAGTTATCTTATTTCTTTGTGTTCAAGTACTTACATTTGTAAACAGCAGTCAATTTTTGTCAATGAACTAAACCCTACGTGCCTTTAAAATCGATCTTTCATTATGTGGTATTGATGCATGTTTAACTTTTCGCGGCTGTCGGAGTCAACGCGCCTACGTCTACGGAGCTTAAGCATAAGTGTTATGCAATTCGGTAGAGCTTGTCAAACGCTTTTGAGCTTATGTAGTATAGAATTTGTTCGGAACGGTCGCGAAGTCTTAAAATGATTGATACGTGCTTTAAATTAACTAATTTGATACAAGGCTCCGTAATAAATAAGTAGAATGTCTAGGGAGGAAACCAAAATTAATCAGCTTGCCAACATAGACTATCACATTTATTTTAGTGGCACTCTTTAAATGATAATGAGCCTTTTTTCTCGCTTCGGTTGCCTCGCACGGCTTTTGGAATTCGCGCGGTTAACTTACTTAATTTAGATATTTCGTTCGAAACGGATTTACTTATTCAATCGGTTTACTACGCGGATGTACGCGCACACGTCCTTCTGCTGTTTTGTCAAAGATAGAAGCAAAATTTATTCAAATGAGTCAAGTCTTGATAACTAAGCTGTCACGCAGCTCCAGCTTGATATCCAATAAAAAAATGGTAAAACTGGCTTTTTTACCAACAAATTTCATAAATAAACGTCCTTTATTTATAACGAAATCTGATGTTTTTTTTATAAAAGTACAACACATATCATATTTTTGTTTTTTCCCCGGATTAAAACATATCATTCATTTGATGTATTTACTTTTTTTCCATTCTGATTAGTATTTCAGCGAAAAAAATCCAACTTCCCGTATTCTCCCCGGATACAACTAGGGTTAAATACCCCATTTCCGGCCTATTAAGCACAACCCGCACTTTATCTTTCTTAATTTAGTGAAGTTCAGCACCAAAACGGAATGTTATTATTACTGATGGCTTCCAAATTTATTTACCTTTCCGTATGTACCTTAAGATTTGATAAAGAGAAACCAATCGTTGAGATATTGTTAAAAGTCTAACACAGCTTCTTGACGCCAAACTCGGCCTACGGATTCTAAACTCAGCCTAACGCATTGAAACGCCATTGAAACGCCAATGAATTCACTTCGGCCTATCGGATGAAGAAAAAAAATGATTCGGTAGGAGTGCTTCTTTTGTTTTTGGGAATAATGGGTGCAAACCTTCATATCACGCGTTCTCATTGACTTCGTTCCGTAGCTTATTAACTAAAGTATCGTACCAAACTCATAATTGACTTGTTAACTCTGAAATCATGGATTTATTTGAAGTTTTCTGCTCGATAGGCCCAAAATGGGCGATTAGGCTGAAGTAGTTCTCTACCCTATTTCAATTCGATTCCGTAAGTGTTTTACCTATAGAAATGATATGATCCATATTTTTCTTTCAGCAAATTTCAGAGGTATACCATTCAATATATTTTTTTCGTCCATTTTTCTCCATCGATCGCTTTGACATTCAGGAACTACCAATACACACATTACCACATTTTATGTAATTCAACACCCCGCGCACTTGAACTCCTCGCGCCGACACAGTTTGACCCAATCCGTGCGCTCGTGTCAAATAACCTCCTGTCCTCAATTTACATTTCACTTCTCGTATTGGAACTGGAAACCCTTTCGGTACTCGTTTCACTGAGAATCGCCAGAATGGGATGCACTTGAAATTTTGAATCACGGCATCAGCACCGGCTATATTGTTGGTAAGTGTTTTTAAGGGATGTCGACCTCGAAATTATGCTTTGCCAAAGAGAAGCATACAATATCGTTGTCCCCCTCGATTATTAACAGCTACCAGCATTATGCGATTGGATTTGGCTCAAGTGCACTCCTCAGGCTGAGACTCAATGTGATGTAATATTAAACCACTTCTGATTTGCTTTTGTATATTCGTTTTGGTTTTTATTTGACATGATTTGCCTGATCCCTTACCTTTTCATAGTTCTGTTTTTACCATTCAGAAGCCAGAGGAGAAGCCATAGAATATTGAAGTAATGTCGTGCCCAGTAAAAAATATACCATATTATTTATCAACGATAGATTTAGTGTGATTTCTAATCAGTTGTTGTCTTACCTCCTAAATGTTTCACGAGAAATATTCCTATAAAATCTAACTAAAAATCTATGTTCCACTACACATGCATCGAAATGCTGAACTTCAAATGCAACACTTTCCAACATGGCTTGTCAGAAACGTCATCTGCATTTCTTATGTCGATGACTACATACATGTAGATGAATATTCCTAAGGTCCTATCAGCTTTGATCGATACTCTTCATCGGCTTTCTCTAACCATGGCTATGTAAACAGATTTCATGCTATGTTTACAGCATAGTTTGATAAAAGAGCGTCTTATCTGGCATCCAAAACGTCGACCACAACAGGGAGTGTTTGTTCTCCGCGATCAATGCAAATAAGACCTTTTTAAAATGTTTATCTAGATTTAGTGGCATGCTACTCGAATTTTATACCATTTTTTTTCCCTGTTCCTCCGATAAGTTGAATGTAAGCATGTAATCAACAAGGAGCTCGCCTCCAGAAGGAATAAACACCGTCTCAGGCTATGACGTACATTCTCCGATTGAGTACATTTAAGCAGAGTGTAAACCGCATTGATTGGTGATAAAACCTGTTTCCGAAACATTTTTTGTTTTGTATTATTTTCTTGTTCATCCATGATTACAAAACAAGCAGCGAAGTAAATAGAGGAATTAGGGTAACCTTCAGAGGAAACATAATTGAGTCGGTCAAACGATATGAATGAAAAACTAAAACGGAGGTTAAACATGCAAATTACGGTGATGCCGATGTACGTGACGTGTACTGTGGCAGATACAAGAAAAATTGAAAGCTTTTCTTGTCTTTGTTATGATGTTAATATGGGGTACCGTTTAATCGTGGCAGCGTTATGTTGCAAGATTATAATCGTTTACAACTTTTGATAATCATAAACGATAATAATCAAGAATACGGATTCTTTTTGATTTTGTATCACCTCAAACAATCCACAGTACGCAAAAATTAGCCAAACCGCGACTTACTTGAATGTCTCGGTTGGGTAACGGTTTATACTGAACAGCTCTAGTGTATCAACCAGAAAATGTATTAAACACAATTTCAATGATTCTTCCATAGCCAAATGTAGGTTAGTCATAAAATGCAATATAATCAATTAATTACTATATAGCAGCACATGATCGCGAAGGAAACTAAATCCAATAATAATAAAATACATTCTTACTGAACAGATCCAAACATGAGGTTCCGAGTCATTTGATCGAATGCCATTTGAGCGAATTCTGTTTATTTTCGAAATAAATAATCACAACTTTTAAATTTATCATCAAGGTTTTCAATAAGGATCACAAATTTCCACTTCCGAGCCATGTTTCATGATTAGCTAGTTATTATTATGGAGATATTATTTATTTTACTTATAGTTGCATTTTGCTCGAATATTGCAACAAAATACAGGCAGCTTTTTAGTTCATAATCTCCACAGGCCACCAACCACTATCTGAATGTTTCAGCTGTTTTTGAAGTTACACGGGCTGGCGCTTTATGTGTAATATTCATTTAGGAAATTCGGTTGAAATTATCAAAAAGGTACAAAGTGCTCATATACATTCAAAAGCAAATATCTCAATAAAACTAAAAGAATTCATGATGCAATCTTCAGCAAAGTGGTTACTTATTAATTGAACTACAAGATTTGAAAATCTGAATCAAATCGAAGACAAAAAATATGATCGATAGAGTGTAGGGGTGTCATTTTTTCATTTTATCAAACTCTGTTTTGACGAAAATGCACTTGCGATGAGTGACAAATAATTGACCTACAGAAGAAATTCCACTGTAACAGTGGATGTAGGTCAATAATTTGTTGAGATATAATTAAAATCATATTTGAATGATTGCCCAGGGCTGCAAGTCTCCTTAAAAAGGTATAAAAATGATGGCTGCCTAATAGACCAAGGTTAAGGACATGTGCTCTGCTTACACTATACACTATTGGAAAACATATTTTTATCGCCTTAAATAAATATTTATTTATGATACGTTAAATATCTACAACAATACTTGGGATCCTTGAAACCAGAAATATTTTTATAAGTATTGAAAATAGAAAATTTTGATAAAGAGAATTAAAGAATGAATTGCACACGTTCGCCGTTCCATACTCTACATAGACTATATTGTTATATTTTCACATCAACTGAATCCTCTGATAAAGCTCCTTAGAGTCTCATAAATAGCTAAGCAACGGTAAATCGATCCAATGGTCAACATATTCATCGCCGGAATCCGACATCTCGCATGTGGTGGAAAACAATTTTGCCCTGGTCCTTCTACAATGTTGCCCATTACTCTGCACGATTCAGTTTATGGTAAACATCACATCTCAGCAGCATTTCGAAGAATGTGATAGTGAAAGATATCCTCTTCCTGGGTTGTGGCCACTTACCCAACACCACCTAGCACGTCGGAGTTTCATTTCGCTTTAAGTAAGAAATATGAGATAACGGGTCTTGTTTGTCGTCCTTCAACGTGACGGCTACCACCGCTCTGGTATCTACACTACTATCGTTGCTGTGAGGAAACTGTGCGCGTGGTTACCCAAGCAATGGGAAGACATCTCTCCTTAAGCTCTACTACAGAAGACCGGACGGAACCAAACGCCGGTGAAAGGCGGACGTGATGTGCGTGTTGGCGTTTTGTTTTCGTTTCCGGCGAGCGTGATTTTCGCATTTTGTCTTTCAAGCTGATTTGTCTTCCTCCGACCGCCATTTCCGCTGAACCTCAGGAAGGTAATAAATTTTGGGTTCCAGTTAGAAAAAAGTTCTCTTGTTCCGAACCATTCTCTTCTCGAGTTGTGGTTCCGTAAATAGCGAACTTTGTTTTATTGCCCTGTGGTTCGAGAGTTTTTCGATGGAAAAGGAAAGTTTTTTTTGTTCTCGTTTTCTGTATTAACAAATTGGCTTGATTGAATTGACAACGATACCAGATTTCGTTAACCTTCTTGTTGTTCGACTCTTACAACGAGCATAGCATAGCGCACGCAGTTGTTTTCCTCGGACTCGTTAAAGCATCTGTTAGGTGACTGCTTGGATTATGTACAGAAGCAATTGTCCAGTGGTCAACTTTTGCCATAAATTACAGAAACGAGCAATCAACATTTCCGTATTGCGCATTGGCATGCAGAAGCGGAAGCAAGTGCTCCCCATGTACACAGAGGAAAAATCAAATGAACCGATAATAAATTGGCAATACCATTGAACATATCGCATGCTTCTCGTTTCCCGAAGTTGTGGTCAACGTGGGATGTTTTTCAGAAGAAAATCTCGGATGCTACCGTCTCACTAGAGAGTCATTAATAGAAAATGATGCTGTGTCGATTAGGAACGCTTTCCTAATGATGTAGTGGTAGCATGGATAGGATATTTCATAGAAGGGTGAAGGCCAGCTCAGTTGATAAAAAGTTCACTTATTGAACCTTTTCGTTTGAATACCAATAACAGTACGCTCAATGAACTTAAAACAATTGCATTAATAACTATTCATGACACCAAAAATAGAATTAAAGGTAGCATGAATTAAATAATTGAATAATTACTTCTTCGTTTTCTATACTATTAAAATCCAAGTGAAATTTTACGCTTGGTTTCAGTGTTTAGTGTTCATTCAGCACTTACAGCTACTGAATCAGGCAATTTTTGTCATCGAAGGGATGGGAGCTGTTCATAAACCACGTATATACCAAAACCTCTCAAAAACTGTCTACGTAGTTTATGAGCAATCCCATGTTGTTGGACTAAAGATTATACTCGAAAACCATTGCAACACTTTCTTATGTCTATAACTTTTTATAATGACAGAAATTTTGAGTAAAACTAGTTTAAAGTGTAATGTTTACATGTGCAAAATCTCGTCACAATCTGTCAAGTGGTTATCGAGATGGATTCCAAGTAAGAAGTGCTTCGACAAAAAATAATGGGAGCGGTCGTGGAAAATCCAGGCCAGTCCCACAACTGGATAGCCTAAAAAAGATCGTTCAAGGAGACCCTGACGACCCAGCGGAAGAAAAGCGAAGACGACCGACCTCGTGAACGCAAGGAAGGTGAGGGATTACTTCAAGCGCAATCCGAACCTTTTGATTCGGGACGTGGCCAAGAAGGTCAATTATTTCGTCTGGGACGTCTAGCAGACAATGAAGCGGGCCGGAATTCATGTCTTCAAGGTAAGGAAGGTGCCTAACCGAACCGATAAACAGAATATGGTGGCCAAATCCCACGCCAAGAAGCTGTACCGCGAGTGGTTGATGCATCGTAATGGGCGACGAGACGTAAATTAAAGCGGACGCCAAGACGAGAGAAGTCGAATTTTGGCTAGAAAAGAGCCTTTGGACAAGCTTCTCAGTTCAGCTGAAAAGGCAGCTCGCCGTGACGCATGCTATGCTACGGCTAAGTTACTGCTTAACCTTCGAGAATGTGGAGATAAGTGGGCAACTGAATGTTTAAACTCGATTGATACCATTCGCAAAATAGAAAAGCCATCCACGGAAGCATTTCTAATGCTTAAAACGAGATTTGGTTTAAGCAAGCGAAAATATGAAGACATCGAACGCTTCACAAAAGGTTTCTTCGGCATTAAGGTGCTCCTTCCATGGAAAGATATTGCAAAGCATCGTAACAAAATTATTTCACAAGTATCGATTCCAAACTGGCAAAACGGGTATCTCATGTGTTCGGTTGCCTTGCGTGATATGGTTTTCTGTGATGTATCTCGTATTATTGAAATAGATGAAGTTGGGCATAAGTTGACTGCGCAGAAAGAGGGTACTGCAAGAGATGTTGTTAGTTGCACTCTTTACATGTCTTCTGGAGTTGATTCTGCAACGGGCTTTAGTCACTACAACCAAGCAATCATTTTAGGCAAGGACGATTCTCTGCTGACCGAACATTCTATGTCCTTGATGCTGGTAGCAGAGGATGGGGAAAAGCTGTGGGTGAATCCGAATCCCCAGTCCGATACTTTTTGTCGAGCAAAATCAATGAGATTGTGTGGTCCTCCTCATTGTTCTTCATCAGCAGTTCTTTCAGTCGATGCGTCGTCGACTTTGAAAAGCAACCGTTTCGTGATAAGTGTGTGAGTGATGACCACCTTTTGCGTCCATTGCTGCAATGGAAGCGCTCTGACCCTCGTTGGCGAATCTGTCATACAATGAACCACTGGAAGACGCTCCCGTTCTGGTAGAGGAGGTTTATTGGACAGCGGAAGATAAAATGTTTATTGTGTTGTACCTTTTGACTATAGGTTTAAGATGTATTTATAGTGAACAAGAATCCTCGGCTCTGTAAAGTTAATTCGGTTGAGCCTTATCAAATCGCTTCTCTGTTTTGTGCGAGGGTTCCAAATTACATTGTTCTTCAACCTGGAGCATGTTTACGCACAGATCCATGCAAAAGCCAGTTGATTGCATAGGAAAACGAAATCTAACGCTTGCAATTGCTTTACAAAAAAAAAATGGTTTGCATTGAAATAATGCATTTTACAGGTATGTTGTCTTCGGAAGAAATGTTTTTAACAATATTTTGAAACGATCTACGGGAGTGAAATATGACCTTTCATACAAAATACTTGTGTAAATGATATGCAAAGTTAGCGACCACTATGATTGTGGTCCTAAAATTGAACTTAGAAAATGGTTAACAGAAAATTTAAACAATAAATCCATTTTGTAAAAATTGGTATAAATTGCTATTTTAGTTCTTTAATTTTGCACAGAAGAGTTTTTTTTTTCGATTGAGCGCTGCGTTATTTTGTAAAAAAATCAATGAGGTGAGTCATTCTAAACCGATCCACTTTCACCTTAAGAGTTACACTCACAACTTATACTGCGTACGTACTACAAAATATATTTCTAAATGATCAGGCATCAGTCATTTGATTATAAGTGAAATATCATAACAAAATAGCTGTTGGTTATGGACACACGGAATGCGATTTCCTTCCCTCCACGCAAAGAAAGGAAGCTCATCTTTGCTTCGAAAAGTGAAAAAAAAATCAATGTACTTTAGAAAACCACCTAGCGGTGGAAAGTACGCTTTTTACACGGAAAATATAGTTAGCATTATACCAGTTTTAATGACAGGTATAAGTACAGCTTGACTGCTTTAAAGCGGTTTTATAACAAACGAAATATTTTTCTTCCAATACAATTCATTCGTATAGTAACGTATACGGCAAAGTAGAAAACCGAAAATTCCAACACGGACCAATTAACCACTTCATTCGAGCAGTTAACATGACGTTTACTACCACTTGAACTTCGTAATAGAAGAATAAAAAAAAATTTCTTCTAGAATAACGAGAAAAGTAGCCGAAATTTGTGTGTTTCATAAAAAAATAGTAATTTGTTGGTCCTGTTTTGTGAAATTGCTGGTAGAAAGTCACACCAAAACTGCTTGACAAAGTGGTCAATTGATTTTACTCTCGATTTGTATGTAAAACATAACGTCGGACAAAATGCGCTGTATTCGCACAACGTTGTATTTGTACAATCTGTCGAATTGAAATATGCTTATGGTGGTAACCCTCAACTAGTATTGTCATTCCACTTAGAAGCTGTAAGATAAGACTCGCGAAAAAAAATATTTCTTTTGTTTTATACGTTAAACGCATCATTGGGTGATTACAAACAAGAAAAAAACAAATCGATTTTCACAAGTTTGATTTTCCCGAAGGGCTATTCCCTGCTCTTGATTATTGAATCGAAAATACGAAAGTGAAAAAAAACACAAAAATTTATCAGTACTCATTACAAAATAAATAAAAAACAATAAAAATGTAAAATTCGAAAAAAATACATAAATATTTGACGAATAAAATAAATACACAAATATTCGCTACTGACAGAAAAATACTAAAAATGCGATAAAACTGCCAAACACAGACAAATGCGAGCTCAAATCACAAAAAAAAATGCATTAAAATATATTATTGACGTTCTTTCACTGCCTGGTAACTTTATAGTACCCATGCATGTGTAGGATTTCTCCCATTTTGTGAAAAACACAATTATGACGGTAAGCTCCAACTCGGATTAACTTTTAATACCGTCCCTGCTTGGATGATTTGCAATTTTTTTTCTTCTAAGAGTCGTGTTGATCAACTCTGATGTCAACATCAAAGCAGCCAGACATTCTTGATCGGGATTTAATCCGAGGATAATAACGGTTGGAGCTCACCACCATAAATGATTAATAAATTGCCTATTAATCAGTAACTGTAATCCACAAATGAGTAAAAATTGTTCATCGATGGATAACCGAGTGCATAACACATACTAATTCATGAGCTCGTTCACGAGCTTATTAATGGAATATGTGTGATACAAGAATTTATCAAACTGCATGTAATTTTACTCATCACTGAGTATTTTATAGTTAGCGTGTGATTAATGCATTTGTCAAACAGAACGCGAGACAAAACGTCAAATAATATCAAAACAACAACATATTTGAGTTGTTGTCCTCGGTTCCAGTATATGTTTCGGATTAACTTTTAATATCGTCCCTGTTTGGAAGATCTGTCAAATTTTGGTTTAAGATAGAACTGATCAACACCGACGTCAACACCAAATCAACCTTACAATCTGGATCGGGATTTAATCCGAGGATAGTACCGGTTGGAGCTTACCGCTATAACTGATTTCAATACATTCATTCAAGAAAAATACACTTTTGTTTTTTTAATGTAGACAAAATAACTTTTCCTTTTAAAATACAATATAAAACATTATTACACAAAATTAATCCAAAATACACAAGTGAATCGCCTTTCGGATTTACCAGCTTTCAAGTGGTCAACGTCAGTTTGATTTGGTATCGACATTGGTGTAAATCAATACAATCATAAGCAAACATTTAGCAGATTTTCCTAACAGGGCCGGTATTAAAAGTTAATACGAGTTGGAGTTTGCTGCCATTAATGTAGAATTGGGATCTTCTCTCGCTTCTGCTCATACCAAGTTTGAGATCATGGTTACCAATTTGGAATCTGTTAGCTAGCTTTGAAGAAAATATATTTGTTCCAAAAGTCTGACGGTATCTTTATTTCCAGTTTATGGAAAAATATTCATGGAAACATTTTTTACAATGCGATAAAATTTAATTATTACGTTTGAAAAAGAACATTATTTATGTTCAAATTTTAAGGAGGAGGGAGGGGGGTCTGGAAACTGTGACGATCCATACAAAATTTTCTGGCTTGACAACTTCCCACTTCCGTGTGAAATTTTTAATGGATCTTACCGAGGGGAAGTCAGCTTTCCTTAGAGTACCTCTTGTATTCAGATTTCTCATAGTTACTCTGGATTAATCTGGTTTGCTGCGAGAACACAAATAACTGAGCATATTGTTTTGGATCCTGACCCTGCAGTTGACAGTCCATCGACGAAACGAAAGCACCATGAAAACAAAAGTCTAACTACACAAAGAAAACGATCCTATTTCTAGTCTCGGTTCTAAAAGTTTATTATTTTCTCTTGTAGGTAAATAACAAAAACAAGATGCAACATAATTCTTAGTTTGAGTGGTGGTAGTAAGAAGATATTTCTAATTAATAATAATAAATTGAAAAGTTAGCAAACGTCTTATAAAATGCTCTACAACCTAGTCTACAACATTAGCTGAAGGGTGATTTTTCACAGCGATGAATGTGCTTATATGTATATTAAAAAATATCAAACGTCGACGAAACTCTCAGTACTCCCACGTAAACTAACACCACTTCTCTGATGGTGGTGTTGGTTTGCGTGGAAGGAAGTGGTGAGCGTTTTACCGAATTTTTGTTTGAGTTTTAGTTTAAAAAAGCGGTTTCGTCGTTTTGATGGAAAAGCATTCTTTGTATTCGAATCAATTTGAAATTGCTTTCAGTGTAGAACTGGTTTGACTTTTAAATTTTAAATTGTTTCCAGTGTAAAACTGGTTTGACAGCTGCTGTTCCTGCTGCGCTAGCGGGTATTTTTGTATTTGCATCAGTTATTTTTTTACAAAATGGGACGAAAAATTTGTGCCATTCCCCGCTGTTATAATTCCGCAGCTCAGAATGATATTTCTTTTTATTCTGTCGCAAAACGGTAAGTAATCCGGTAATCCGTTTGCGCAGGCAACATATTCATATTGCTTAACTGTTTTCTAGCAACATTGAAAATCGTGAAAAATGGCTGAAAATTATTAGCAGAGCAGAAATCAGCGAATTGAATTTGTTTGTCTGCTCGGATCATTTCGCCGACGTTGATTTTGTCAATGCATCGATGAAATCACATGGGTAAGTGAAAATAATATAAAGTGAAAATACCACGGATTTATCAAAAGAAATTGCACGCACTATCGGAAACAACTTGATATGCCATAGCGATTGCTGACGTTTATTGTACACACACTAGGTAGCGTATACGTATACGAGAAATGTTTTCATCGGGAAAAAATCTTTCAGAGCTAAAAATTTTCCCGATGAAAACAAATTACTAACACAATCATACTTTAGCAATCTCTATGTTGATTTATTAGTGATGACAGGTGGAATCTGGTATAATTTATTTTATTCAAGATAAATACAGATCGTTCCGTTTATTCCGATCAAAGTGAAATCAATGTATGCTGTGCAGTGTGTGTGTTGACCACGCAGTTGTTAAACAATAAACATTAAAAGTTTATCTCATCCTCAACTTTATAAGGCGGCGTCCATTTATAACATAACGCTAAAAATAAAAATATTCTACCTCCTCCTCCTAGAAAATTAACATCGCTCATAAGCTTCTTCAGTGGTCTTATTGCACCTAACCCGCATAAACGCGAACCATACCTTGACCTTACCGAAAATGGTTACAAATTGTTTATAATCCCTGCTAAACTTTAACTGAAATGGTTATGGAACTTTACATGAACGTTTGTGTGATAAAGTTTTAACCTTATGTATTATGGTTTTTTGGAAGTGAACCTTACAAATAATGGGTTGTTAAGAACCATTACCATTCAAAATTCTTGTTTTCTCCATACATTTTCTGAAAGAATACTATATTAGAACCTTTTTACTTATGGTTTGAGAATTTTAATGGTAATGGTTATGGTAGTCAGTAAGGTCCATGGATGGTTTTGTATTGTCGGTCAACTTTACGTGGAATATATCGCGAATTGGTAATCATTAATTTACAGGCAACCAACCTATTCGCGATATATTCCACGTAAAGTAAACCGACAATACAGAACCATCCATGGACCTTTGTGACTGTTGTGATTGTTATTATATGTGGTAGATATGTAATACATTACATCTTTTAGAGCCTCCCTTAGATGTATTCATACTATTTCTGCTACATAGTTTGATAAAGGAGCTTATGGAGAATAGCAACCGCATCAAGTAATATGTTTGCCACTGAATTATTAACGAAAGACGAAGTCGATGAAGAGAATAAATCAAAATCACTTGCACCCCGTTGCCTCTAATCCCCTCATTTGAGAGCAAGCGTAAACTTCTAGTTGGGGCATAATACCCAAAGAAGAAAAAGAAGAAGATTACATTTTTTTCTTTAAACCATTTGGCACAAATAGCATGAAGCATGTTTGCAAAACTGTGGTTACTCAATTAGAATATCGAATGAATCCTGAAATTAATAGATAAATGGAGACAGGACCTCTTGAAATGTTAATCTAGATATGGCCAGCATATGCATAAATACAAAAACTTGTTTGTACAAATTTTTGTGAGCTTTAAAACAACAGTTCGTATTAAGCAGGATGAACTGTTACGCTAACGGTCATTTCAAAACGTAGTCAGAAATTATACCGTTTTATGTCAGATTAAGCTGGCATAAACGAACACGCTAAATATAAAATGATTGAAGGAAGAAAAAATCGATGTAGATTTTTCAATCGTCAGAGTAAACACTTTCTGAATCAGCGTTTGTATGAAGTTGCTATTCCTTTCTTTGCTCCACGATCAGTTGGTGGTAGCAGACGCCTACACGCTATTTCAAAACTACCCAAATTTGTGTAGAATCCACCCAGATCTGTCAAAACTGAACCTACCCAAAATTGGGTAAACTATGTTGGGAGTGACAAGTTGACAAATCAACAACGTCGATCGGATTCATGTAGATGTTGTTCATTTGTCAACTTGTAACTCCCAACGCAGTTTACCCATTTTTGGGTAGGTTCAGTTTTGACCGATCTGGGTGGATTCTACCCAAATTTGGGTAGTTTTGAAATAGCGTGTAGACCAGTTTTTCTAGCCGTGGTTTCACAGCTGATTGTGTGTGAGCCAAAAAGAATATCGTAATCGAACCGAAGATTAGTGCAAGTTCAATAAAGTACAAGTTTGTAAAATTGTGAAAGTTTTCTCGAATAAAGTTATTTTTTTACTTCCCGCATTTCGTACGTTTGCTGTCCGTCCTGTAAAAGAAGAAGAAGAAGTAACGTGAGTGAACTTATCTAAGAATCCACTGTGCTGCTTCCTGCCATTGTCGTCTGTTTCTGCTGCGCTGTAAGTGGCTGCTGTTTTTTGTTGCTTCCCACATCCAAGTGAAAGTGAAAAAGAAACACAACGTAGGACTACGATTTCGTGGTTAGCACCTACAATAGCCTATGCAACGAAATATCGACTTCAGTATGAACATGGCGTTAATCTTTATCGACATTCCTATGTAAATTGTTTTTAAAGCTGTTGATCCGTTTTTATATTTGAACATTTTTCTGATTCTGAAGATCGATTCAAAAGTATTCGGTGAATCGATAATATTCAAAAAAAAAAAAATATATATTCAGTAAGATCAATTCTTGTCTCAAGAACACCCAATGCTAACGGCATATTCCTTACATCCTCACAGTAACTTACAAATACAAAATATTATTATAACATCTTATGCTTCCATAATACCATAAAACATTTTTTATGCAAAATGCATGGAAGGAACCCTTTCTACAACACATACAGATCCTGAACTTAAAACCATAGCTTTGCTGGCTAGGTTGACATGAGGCTCCCGCACGCACTAAATTAAGCTTATGTATATAAGCTAGGAGAGGCGGGAAAGTATCAACGCAATCAAGCATGTTTCTCCGGCAGGTATTATGGTTACATGTTGTTATTGGGAGTAGAAACCATGGAATTGATTTTGTTTAACATTTTGAGCCGCAGTAAGACGTTAGGAAAAGCCACCTGCTACGAAGGAACGATATTCCAAAGCCAAATGTGTGGTTTCAAATATCTCTGATGCAACAGGGATCGCTATGGGTCTTTAATTGAATTTGATATTTTTTATACTTTGTTGGTGATACTAATGCAACTGAAAAGCATTTATACTTGTTGATTTAATTGAAAATGTTGGTTTTAATGTTCCTGAAGCAACAAGGGGTGCTAGGGGTCTTGAAATGAATTTGATTTAATTTTTTAGTTTTTGTTTCCAGGAATTGTAATTATAGATTTGCAATAGAAGGCGCTAGGAATCATAATTTAATTTCTTTTTGATACCTTCATGATACTTATGCAACTTAAAAGCATTTGTAATGTTTGATGAATTTTGAACTGCTGGTTTAATGTCACTGAAGCAAGTAATCTTTAGTTAAAGTTTATTTTATTGTTACATTTTCGTCTCCTGAAATTGGAATTTTGTAACAGGGGGCACTTGAAATCTTAATTTGGTTTTTTTTTTTCATACTTGGATACTAATGCAATTGGAAAACTTTTGTATGACGAAATTGTAATTGTTGGATTTAATGTCACTGAAGCAACAGAGCTAGGGGTCTTTAATTGAATTTAATTTTTAGTTTTTATTTTGATGATGAACATGCTCGTGGAGAGCGTTTGAAAAATAGGGAAATTGGATGTGTGGTTTCAAATATCTCTGCTGCAACAGGGGGCGCTAAAGGTCTTAAATTGAACTTGATATTTTGTTGACTTTGGTGGTATTAATGTAACTGAAAAGTGTTAGTAATGTTTTATGAAATTGGAAATGTTGGTTTTAATGTCCTTGAAGAAGTAACAGCCCGAGCAGAGAATGAAAACAAAATGAAAACTTATTTTGATATTTTGATATAAGCGTTCAAGGTAACATATCCTACCGTGTTAACAGTAATCATAACAAAAATGAGATCTAAATGGTATATGAAGGATATCAAAAAGATAACAAATCATGTTTTCTTGATAATAAATCCATGTATGCGTTTTGATATCAGTAATTTCGTTAATAGTAAACAAAATAAGTAATTAATATGTTATTATAACTATGGTAGGAAAACAAAAAATTAAATAAAAAATTAAATAAAAAATTAAATTAGTTTTTGAAATTGAAATTGATTGCTGTGTAAATTTGATCAAAGTAGGCCTTGATTTTCCTCCGCAATTATATGGAATACAGTAAAATGGTGATTTCTGAAATATTAGCTGGTCATTGGCTCCAAATGATCACCAGATGACCCACCGAAAGATCTGGAACATCCGTAAAATTGGTTGCTAAGTAAATTTCATCAAAGTATGCCTTGATTTTTCATTGCAACTGTATATAATGTAGTAAAATTATAATTTTTTTTATAAATTAGCTGTTCACTGGCTCCAAGTGGCTCGCCGCAAGATCCGGAACATCCGTAAAATGTATTGCTGCGTAAATTTGATTAAAGTAGGCCTTGATTTTGCTCTGCAACTACGTGAAATGTAGTAAAATGGTGATTTTTGTTATATTAGCTGTTCAATTGTTCCGAGTGGTCACGACATAACCCGCTGGAAGATCAGGAAAATCTGATAAATTTATTGCAGCGTAAATTTGATCAAAGTAGGCCTTGATTTTACTCTGCAACTATGTGGAGTGTGGTAAAATGGTGATTTTAGATACATTAGCTGTTCAATGGCTCTGAGTAGTCACCAGATGGTCCGTGAGAAGATCCAGAACATCTGTAAAAGTGATTTATGTGTAAATTTTATCAAAACAGGCCTTGCTTGTTCCCTGCAACTAATTTATTTATTTATTTATTTCGTCAACCAACGTAGACTAGTACAACTAATACAGTTTTGTTTTCTTAGATATATATTTATATAAAAAAAGTAGTGTCAGCTTTCTTGTCTTTTCTTTTATGAGTTGTTATTTCTTATGGAATAAAAATATTGCTTTAGTTTATGCCGAGACATTGTAAAGTCAATGGTTTCGCAGTGTTTATTGTAAGAGGCCATCATGCGGTTTAATGGCCCATATTTTGCATAATTTGTGCGATGATGTTTTATGGTAAATAAATTTCGATTTCGGAGTTGCCGAGTGGGTGCATGGAAATTTAATTTTGATAAAAGTTCTGTTGAGTCAATTCGCTGCGAAACGATATCATTTACAAATGAAACCATTGCATATTCACGACGCTCTTTTAATGTTTGTATGTTTATAAGCATGCAGCGTGCTTCATATGATGGAAGAGGAAATGAAGTCCAACCTAATTTACGAAGAGCGTATAATAGAAATTGTTTTTGTACTGATTCTAATCTTTCTTCGTGCGGGGGGAGGTAGCTCATCGATTCTTCCGGTTCGCCTTCTAGCATCGTACTATAAGGTACCAGGCGATAACCAGGGTAGTTGATCGATAGCTCGATGACGTCATTTCGTTGGCGTCTGCTATGGGAAATTCTCATAGCAGGCGTTGACGATGGGACGTTGTCGAGTTGTTGAATAGCAACTATCGTGCTAACTCACCGATTACCTGTCGATCTGCCAAATTTGGAAAGACGTCTGCATTGAATTGTCTCATATAATAATATTCCGCCCACTATATCACACGAAATTGCGAGTAGTTGAGTGGAATGGAGATAAGTTAAGCATTGGGTACAGGACCAAGTCTCCCCTGGGTGGTGCCAGAAGATGAGCGCAATAGAATCATCAAGTTGCCATAAGGCACGGAATGAGACTATTGCATGGCTGGGTAGTCAAAGTCTTCCATTCGTTAGTCATTTCAGGTGGATTAGAACAGGTTTAGGTTTAGGGTGGGCGTTGGCCAGATTTGGATTTTTCAGATATAATCCTAAATAGGACCTAGATTATTTAATACACTAGTAACCTCAACTTCTGTCACAATGTTTCATTGTGACTAATCAACACTCAATGGGTAAAATATCAAATTTGCGGTAAATTTGAAAAAAAGGGAACTTGGAGTGTAGAGTGCACTGCCCACTGGACGATTCTGAAGCCTGACCAAGTGAGTGGGTTACGGGTTTATTTGATTGTACGTCATTTCCAAGTTATATATAGATACATTCATACCATTGGCATTTTGTATTTGAGATAAGACAGAGACAGGATGCGGAGGGCCCGCTTAGGGGGAGCGTAACCCATGTTATGGCTTCCATTTATTAAATAGTTCAGATAGGCTGGAAATGATAGGTTCATGGTGAGAAAATGTACCATATGGTGCCCGTTCACTGATCAAAATTAGATTCAAATCGTCAGGCCCTGCCCTGGAATAAGGGAATTGACGATGATTTGTCAAGTTTCATTTTGCATTTGCATATAATTGTAAGTTTAGGTTTGCTTTTGTAATTGTAAGATAGATAGTTTGCCTCAATTGAAACATTGAGTTAAACATGACGAATCATACCTCTAAAATAGTAGTTGTTACAGTGCCGCATTATCTAACTTTTGTTTTGTTTGTTTACATATAACTAATACTAATACCTCCTTGTTTTCTCTCTAATTTGTCTGCTATGTCCCACCATCACGATGAGAGATGAGCTACCGTACATGGTACACGCTCATATACACTCCCAAAATAGTATGCCGCAAGTAAGTATATCACAGAGGCAACTAAAGATCCAGAAACAAAAACCGAAAACGCTTAACGGCAGATTGGTTTACAGTGGTCGACCAGGGTGTGTGCGGATAAATTACAAAATTACAATTAGGGTAGATGTACCAGTTGTGGCTGTGCGTTCCTGTTGTGGTATGTTCCAATCATGGCCTATGGAAATCCTATATGCCATAATTGGAACACATCATAATAGGAGCGTATAGCCGTGACTGGTACATCTACCCTACATCATTATTCCATACATCAGCTTGAATTACGTTGATCGATATTACATTTTTTTTTGCTGTGCACTACACCACCGGAGCCAGCAAAGTTCAACAATCCATCGTTGCTTATGCCTTTGTTGTCGTTTGGAACCAGTTTTGCGAGGTAGGTGACGATTGTGCGTATTTCTCGCGTAAATTTTGAAAAGGGCCTAGCCTGAACAATACGTAAAGAGCAAATTGAAACATTGTACGTCGCGTGAATGTGGAACTTAATGAAGGCCTAAGTACTTTTTCGTAGTTTTTAGTTTTCGGATTTGAAAGATCGTCGGTTACAGTAGCCTGCTTACTGAGCAGAAAAACGCGGTCCCAGGTCCTTACATATCAAAGAGATTTATAGTAAAATCGCTTGTATATCGTGTATTTTGCGAAACTCGTTGTTGTCGTTGGTTCCGGGTTTGAATGGATACAAAAATTTGAGCAACGGTATTATGTGATATGAGGGGCTCGGTGGCCTTAGAGCAACCGTTTTTGCTTACTGAGCAGAACATCATGAGTCTAATCTCAGGCCCATCCACAATCAAGATTCGTCAATCGTTTTATTTGTTAATATGACTACATGGTAATAACAGCAACTCGGTGATTAAAAAGGTGCTCGTCTGCCTAGTGGCAAACGTTTTTGCTTACTGAGCAGAAGACCGTGGGTTTAGTCCCAAGCTCCTTCGCGTTATATGATCGTTAGGACATTAATTCAGCTTATCGTTTACCAAAACGAACCCTGCTGCAAACCCAACCCTCTTATCCAACATCCCAGTGATTCCTCGTGGAAGTGCAGAGGTGTTCTCGGCTTCCATCAAAGCGAGTGTCATGTCAACACAATCCTTCCCATTCCTTTCTTGACCTGTGTTCGGGCGCGGCCGGCGCTGGTATTGCCTAATTCAAGATCACCAGTTTTTACACATTGAGGATGATTGCTAGTCCCAAGCATCGTCTATTGGTTCTCTGTGTAATTACAGCTGATCTGGCAATAACAGAGTAGCAACCGTGGGCGGTCAATCAAGCTCAAGCAAGCTCAAGCTCTAATCTTTCTTCGTGCGTGATTGAAAATGGAGACCATACAATGCTGCAATATTCCAGTATTGACCTCACATAGGCAATATATAGTGTTTTAATTGTGTAAGGGTCCTGAAAGTTATAGCAAAAGCGCTTGATAAAGCCTAGCATGTTATTTGCCCTGTGAATAATTGTATTGTAATGGTCTATGAAAGTTAGCTTAGAGTCTAAGATAATTCCTAAATCCCTAACTCTTTCACATTTGTCTACAGTTTGATTTCCTAATGCAATTGAAATGTTTGAAGTTGTTCTTTTTCTACTAAATGATATTAAGTTACATTTTTTTACATTCAATTCTAGTAGACTTTTTTTGCACCATATGTAGAATATGTGTATTTCATTCCGGAATATATTGATGTCTTCTTCATTTCTTATTTCCAAAAAGAGCTTCATGTCGTCGGCATAAATAAGTAATTTAAGTTTTTTGAGAATGTAAGATATGTCGTTTACGTATAGAATAAAAAGGAGAGGTCCCAAATGAGAGCCTTGGGGGACGCCTGAAGTGACTTGAATTGGGCTCGATTTCTTTCCGTTGAATTTAATTATTTGTTGGCGGTTAGTTAAATATGATTCAAGCCATTTCAGGAGCCCTGACTTAATTCCAATTTTTTGCAGTTTAAAGAGTAACATTGGTATGTCAATGCGGTCAAATGCCTTGCTAAAGTCTGTATAGAGAGCTTCTACGTGGTTTCCATTATCCATTGCATTCAATGAATAGTCTATAAATTCAAGTAAGTTGGTCGAGGTCGAACGACCCTTGAAAAAGCCGTGTTGCATGTCAGTAATTCTATTTTTGATTTGGAGAAATAATTTTTCGTTGATAATTGACTCGAAAAGCTTAGGAATGCAAGAGATAATGGCTATACCACGATAATTACGTACGTCAGATTTTCGACCAGATTTAAAGATAGGTACTAGAAATGAGCTTTTCCAAATTTTAGGGAAGGTTCCGGATTCCAGGGACATATTAAAAAGCCAAAACAATGGAGCAGTGAGTTCCATTGCTAGACTTTTAATAAATGCTGGAGGAATTCCGTCAGGTCCAGGACTTTTTGAGGCATCTAAATTTTTTAAAGCCTGCAAAATGTCCTGCACTTGAAGTTGATTGAGGCCAATGTCCCTTGAAAATTCTGGATAAAATGCAAAATAATCGCGGTCACGATCTTCTTCAGAAAATGCCGTATAAATTTCTTGAAAAAATTTTGCGAATAGATTACAGTTTTTTTCCGAACTATCACCGACATTTTCGTCTAGATGCATTATTGAAGGAAAATTGTCAGATTTTAATTTCGTTTTTACGTAATTAAAGAAGTTCTTCGGACAGGACTTTATTTCACGTTCAGTTTTTGCATTATATTCTTCAAATGCAGTACTGATAGCTAAATTCAGTTGATCGCATAGATCCAAATAAATTAATAAATTATTACTACTATTGTGTTTTTTATAAATTTTATGTGCTTTTTGCTTCCGATTTTTCAAGTTTTTTATTTGTCTGTTAAACCAGACTGGATTTTGTGTGTTTCTGTTACGTCTTTTTTTCTTCAAAGGTATTTCTTCCGAAATTATTTCTGTTAAAATTTTGTAGAACACGTCTATACCAATTTCGACATTTCCTACATTCCTTAAAATTAATTGCCAATTGACACTGTTTAATTTAAATTTTATTTTTTCGTAGTCTGCTAATTTGTATTCAAAGACTTCTTCGTATTCGCAGTCGTTGGGTCTTTGGTTAAAGAATATTCGATTGCTGTGTGAAACGCTTCATTTTTGCACAGTGGATTTAATGATTTGATCACACAGAAATCTTCATAAATATTCGTTAGTAAAAAGTCCAAATAGCAATTTTGTTGGTTTTTGATGTGGTTAATTTGGTTCAGTCCTAAATTAGCAGTTTTGTCAAAAATGAACTGCAATGTTTCATTATCCCCAACGACTGGGAGTAAGATACATTCATTTTCAGAGTCCAGAATGAAGTCAGCATGGCGTTGATTAAAGTCTCCATAGATGTGAACTTTAACCTCAGGAGGAAGGTTAGATAGAATTTGTTCAGCACTTTGGAAGAAGGCTTCATAAGTGCTTTTATGAGCATGGTCTGGTGGAAAATACACTGAGGCGAACACGTGCGTTTCACCGGCTATGTGTGATTTCACCCAAATATGCTCAAATTCTGTAAATTTTGGTGTAAAGATAATTTCTGAGTTAAAATTGGCCGAAAGAGCTATAAGAACTCCACCACCTGACTTCTTCTGTGTTGCATGAAAATTTCTGTCGTCTCTGAATACATTAAAGGCATTTCCAAAGATTTCTTCACTTTTTACGCTTTCGTCCCAGCTTGTTTCAGTTGCCAGAATGACCGAAAAGGATGAGCATAATAAATGTTGATAAATTTCCTTCATTTTAGCTGGGCTTTTCATGCGATTGAAATTTTGACAATAAATCAAAATTTCAGTCGCATTCTGTCTGTGTGAAGAAATTGTTGGAAATACGTCGGTTGATAAAGTATGGTCATTGTTATTATTAGTTACCTCAGTCTCATGCCGAGCATCGTTATGTAGAAATAATGAGTCTTCCTCAAGGTGCGTCAGCGGCGTTGAAAATTTACAGGATTGTAAAATTTGAGGGCGGCCTCCCTAGTAGATTGTAGCCGTGTCGTGCGTTCATTGGAATGTAGTAAAATGGTGATTTTTTATATATTAGCTGTTCATTGTAACATCAGTAAAATTAATTGCTTCGTATGAGGACAGGTCCGGCGTAGTCGTTAGCAAGTGTGTAGGTGTGTAAGTCACACAAACATCGCATGTATTTAAATCGATTGGCAAACAGGTTGACACACATTTTCATCATCAAATAAAATATTTCAGGATAATAAAAAAAAAAACAGTATCTCTGAGCCACACATCCAACGAAGCCTTAAGTTATCCCCTTTCATTTCAGGGTAGTGTTCAAATGTAATTTCGGGGAAATATTTTGACACTACCCTCAAACTTAATGGGATAGTCTAAGATTTTGTTTGGTAAGTGTTTCAGTAATACCGTAAGTGGAGGTGACATTGGGCCAAAAAATCAAAAAAAAATCGTTCCCTACCTAACTACGTTCACATTTTAGCAAGGAAAACAATGTTAAGCATGTGAATATATTCATCAATGATATATTTACGACTGCCATGGAAATGGTTGATTGAAATTGAAAGCTCATTTTACTAAAATTAATTAAAAAATAGACCAATGTAAAACTTTATGGCGGCTGACATTGGGCCAACACATAAATTTAATTAAAATATCTTAACATATCTTAAAATATGTAAATTTATCGTAGCTATTAGGAAATCATCTGGTGACCATTTGGAACCAATAACCAGCTAATATTTCAGAAATCACCATTTTACTGTATTCCATATAATTGCGGAGGAAAATCAAGGGCTACTTTGATCAAATTTACACAGCAATCAATTTACGGATGTTCCGTAAATACCAGCGGACCATCTGGTGATAACTCGGAGCCATTGAACAGCTAACACATCAAAAATCACCATTTTACAACAATTCTCATTGTTGCAGAGAAAAATCAAGGCCTACTTTGATTGAATTTATGTAGCACTAAATTTTACGGATGTTTCGGATCTTCCGGCGGATCATCTGGTGACCACTTGGAGCCATTGAAACGCTTATATATCTAAAATCATTAATTTACTACATTTCATATAGTTGCAGAGAATAATCAAGGCCTACTTTGATAAAAAATACATAATAATCCAGATCAAGGCTGATCCGGGTCATCGGAAGGCCTTCCGGTGGACGCTCAGTATTTAGAACCAGGTTATGGGTTGATTTTGTTAAAATATTAATCAGCACTACCCATAGATGCCTGTTGCTGTGAATTTCCAGCACCACCTTGTTCTAGACCCGGAATAAAACCGGAACCACTTGGCCAATCTGTTCCAATTTTTAGTAGACCATAATTTCGAACATTTTTCTACTCACTGTGAAAATTTCAACCAATTTCGTGGTTAAACAAAAAAAAGTTAGAGGGTGGTGTACAAGACACGACCGCATTGTTGACGTCGAGGGGCAATTCACTGCTCTTGATGAATGAATCGAAAATACGTGTATGAAAAAAAAATACACAAAAATTCATCATTACTCGTCATTGCTAAAAAATGCAAAAAAAAATACAAAATTCGAAAAAAATACATAATTCGGAAAAAAATACAAAATTCGAAAAAAAAATACATAAATATTCGACGAGTAAAAAAAAATACACAACGCTACGCGCTACTGCACAAAAAATACAACAATGCAATACAACTGCCTAATACAGACAAAATGCGTCATTGTATTTATATTCAAGCACAAATCACCAAAAATGCATTAAAAATACATTATTGATGTTCATTCTTTACCTGCTTAATTTTTACTACCCATTTATGTGTAGGATTTCTCCCATTTTATGAAAAACGCCTTTATTAATTTAATAAGTAACTAATTGCCTATTAATGAGTAACTGTAACTGTATAAGTAAAACTTATTGATCAATGGTAATCGAGTGGATAACACATGCTAATTCACGAGCTTATTAATGGATTATGTGTGATATAATAATTTCTCAAACTGCATGTAATTCTTCTCATCACTGGGTATTTTAAAGTTAGCGTTTGATTGACGCATTTGCCAAACAAAACGCTAGACAAAACATTAAATTACATCAACACAACAACATTTGTGAGTTGTTGTCATTGGTTCCAGGACGTCAGAAAAGTTTCGGTTATATCCTTGACACGAGCCTCGATATTAGCATATTAGCTACATAATTTTGAAGTAAGCGCGAGTGTAAGTTGCATGCCAAAGCAATAATATGAATGATTCAGATACGAAGGCATTCTGGGTGTCGTATGAAGATGTCACCGGCGAAATCATACCCAAATATCTAAAAAAATTGATAACCGCGGCGGGTTACGCGAGATATTCGGCGTTAAAATCGGTTGATGACCGATTAATAACGTCGCTAGAAAATTTTGCCAGGGAACAGCTACCGCTTCTTTGTGAAGCATCATCCGAAAACTTCCACCTCTATTTCAAAAATCCCGAAAAGTTTATAATCGTCCCAGGACATATCGAGCTGCTGAAGGAAGCGGCAGGAAAATTGCCAGACGATAAGATTTTCCTAAAGGTAAATTATGAAACACATACATAAAAGTTGATTGAAATACAAAAAAAAAAAAAAAAAACAAATCTTTATATAAATTTCAGCTCTATCGTAAAAACTGTCCTCGGTTTATTAAACCCGACAGCACACCCTCTGTAAAACCGACTGATTTAGTTGGATCCAGTCATTCCAGCGACATCGCTGTCAACTCACAGTCGTGCTCACAACATCGCTCGCAGCCTCCGTTCAATGTCCTTTCAGCGTATACAGGGATGGATTCTGAATCCGCAGTCCAGGCCGCTTCGATTGCTAAAAAAATTATACGTTGGGCGGATTCAAAGAACATTAAGTTGGAACATCCAGAGGTGACTATTTGCGGACCACGGCAAAGCAAAGTTAAATGCTGCTTTTGTCCTAAAATGGTCACCTTAACTACCCGTATGAACAAGAACGGGTCTTGTGGATGGATAATTTCAAATTATTCACAACACCTGGCGGAGCATGAACGCCCAAAACGAACAGCAACCATAAACGATTTTTTTGGTCACACTAAGAGGGAGTTAGTAACATACAATGAGAAGCCGGAAGACGTAGCTGAGGACCGATCAGAGGAAGGAGCAGAGGAAGAGAAAAACCTCTCAAGTCAAGGAGAATCCGAGATACAGACTGAAGAACAGATTGATAATGGTGAAGGCCATTACAACTTGGAGGACTTCATCGAGTATGATCCGCAGTCGGACGAGGAAAAATTCTAGGAAGAATATAATCGAGAGTTGTTTTTAATTTCCTTCTGATCGAAGGAAACGTTTGCTTTAAAATTGTTTTTTAAAATGTCTTGTTTTTATGTTTACTTCCATCTACATTGTCACTAAAAACGCATAAAACCTGTGAGCAATATAACAAATATGTGCCATCCTAAACCTGCAGTTTTTACCCTTTTTAAAACTTAATTGTAGCACGTATCACTATTTTTCAGTATTGAGTAACATCTGCAAAATCCTATAAGCAAACAACCATTGGCGTAAATTGAATGTTGTGGTTACGGGGGACACGCCCCCCTCCCGGTAATATGATAAAATAATCGAACAGGTCTGGGGAGGGTTAGGCATTCCCTGGCTCCCCTCTATTTACGCCAATGCTTATAACTTTTAATCAGCTTTTATGGAGGCGAACCAGCCTAAGGCTGAAAGCCTCCTAAATAAAGCTAAATTAATTAATTAATCAGCTTTTAATACACTGAGTAACTTTTCAGCATTTTTAGGAAACGACTCATAAGGATCCATCCATTAATTACGCAAGGGATTTTATAACACCATTTTCAAGGAGGAGGTTCTCATCTGGCATCCAGAATGGCGAACATATCAAGGAATGTGTTTGTAGTTGAGTTACTAACGAAAGAGAAATTCGATGAAGAAAATCGATCAAAACCACTTGCAACACTTTTTTTTTCACTCCCTCAATTCTGCACAGTTAGTTTTTGATAATGGCATTGTTCTTTAACAATTCATTAAATGTTTTGTCTAGGCCTCGGTCGAAGCTATACCAACAGTTTGCATAAACTTAATAAGTTTTTTTCTTCGTAGCATTCATTTAGGGTTACTCTTTTATTTGCTAACAAACATGTGATTGGGAAATACATTAAGTGATGCTTTATTTTCAGTTGCCTATTTTAGTAAAGTTCCAAGATATACACGTGTTTCTTGTGTTATTTCAAAAGATTTAGTAGTTTCCAATAATTCTGGCTTTTGTATATGAGACACATATCTACTAATATCTATCTTTGACCAGTCTGATTCAATGCTTAACTTATTATAAGAAAGAATGTTAAACTTGTTACAAACAATACCTATTCCTTTAGGATTGCGTACGTGAGCTGGAACTTCAATTGGAACAGATTTAAGGCTGCACTCCCTTTCTCTTTTGAATTTTCCATCTAAGTATGCAAATCCTAGCACCTGGGCAGCCAGAATTTTTTGATTTTCTTTAAATATAAACCAATCACCAACGGTTATGTACGAAAACTTTTGGTTGTCATCTGAGATCAGAGGTCGTTTCAAATCACCGGTATCACGAAATCTCATTAGTCTATCGTTGCTTATCTTTGCATGCTTCGTAGAAAGTAGCCACACTACGGTTCCCTTACGAGCCAACATAACTTCTCCTGTAGAAGTTAGTATTTTGAAGAATCCGCGTGGTGTTTTCTGTTCACCTGAATAAAAAAAATCTATTAATGTTAAATAATGTTATTTCAGCGTTTTTATTACCTGGTGTGTATTTACATATTTTGTTGAAGTCTGATCCTATCTGGTTAAATAGTGTATTTGCTTCGAAGATTAGGTCTTCACCGAGATCTTCACTTCCAGTGGTGTCCCTTATTTCATCAATTCCAAGTTCCATGTGCTCGTCGAATGCAGCCACGTTGACTTCATTTATTGGCAAAATATCATTACGATTTGAAGCCGAAATCACGCATTCGAAATCCATCTCTTCCCATTCCAGTCCTGTGTAATCCAAAAGTTCTTTAGCTCTTATTCTGCCTTTCTCGACAGCTCGTGCTATTTCATCGTTCGAAGGAAAACTGAAGTCATTGAATTTTACGTGTTTGAAACTCCCTCTTGCAAAAGAAAATTTGCCTTCTAACATAATCCTCAGTTCATCCAAGAATTCGAATCGCGTTGCCTTGCTCAAATATTCCAAAATATCAAAATTAATCACCGTGTTTTGGACACCAGTCATGGATCTTGCGTTTGCAAACGATCTTTCATTATGCTGCGAGTTCAAAAGCGTTGGTAAGAATAATTCAGGTTGATTCAATTCTCTACAGAAATACAAATAGTTTATCAATGAATGTGCATTAATCTCAATTCCAAGCTCTGCGTTATCTGTTATGAAGTTTTCGTCCAACCTTAGCTTTTTATTTCCTTTAATCCAATGATGCCAAACTCTGATAAAAAATGTGGCGAACCATATTTCCTCGATTCTTTCTAATGGCGTTAGAGAATCATTTTCATATGATTTAAATACTGCATCCATTAAAGTAATGTAAGCTACTGTACCATTGGTACCTGGATATTTCTTTAGCCACGATGATACCCGAGGATCGATTAATTTGTGAAATGTTCTAACGCTCATTTTATCAAGTTGTTCCAGATCAGATTCCAATAATCCTGTGTGTTCTTTTCCATCCTTTGCTATTATTTCCAGATGTCCTCGAGATGCAGGAAACTTTCCTGTTGAAAGGTAAAATGAGAAATAAATTATTAGTGCCTATTTACTGCAGCTGTTTCTATTTTGGTGAAACGAGAATATGTGAAATAGCATAGCGTGCGAATACGAAGTTCACCAAATCTGGTTCAAGATTTGGCTGCCATCCTGAATTTGAGGACACGAGCCATAATCGAGAAAAGTTCAACATCTTAATGATAGCAAATCCGAGGAAATCAGGATCATATTGTGACGTCTTTAGCAAATTAGAATCTTAATTTGGTTTTATTTTGCAATTGGCAAATGACAATAATGTTGTTTTCATTTTGCTGTACTTAGAAATATGTTATTATTGAAAAGTTAACCTACTGCTACACTTGGCTACTGTATTTATGTATTAAAATATAGTTCATTACACTTTCATCATATGCAATTCGAGTTTTGATTATATTACCATAGCTGAACACCGAATTGAATACTCGTTTCGTTATCGTTATGTAAAATAAATATCTTATTATGTTTTCAATTTGCTCTCACCAAAAGCAGAAGTTGTTATCAATTTGATGTCATTGGAAGATTGTTTGCTCTCAAAATGCTGTCTTTTTAACAGTTAAAATATTATAATCGACAGCAACAACAACATTCTATATGACATCAAATCGAAAGTTATTTCTGCTGTTGGTGAGAACAAATTGAAAACTTATTCTTTGCCTGCTGATAATAATACGATTATTCAGTATGATGTTCAGCTAAACCAATAATATCAAAACTACAGCAATATAAAGTAATGTGAAACTTATTAATGTTCATTTAAATATGTAAAAACAGCAGGCAAGGAGATTCCGTTTCCACAAATAACAAAATATGATTTCGATTTGCTGTTATTTTGATGTGCAAATCGTGCCTATAAAAATAATGTTGCACTCTTTTTGTCATTTAAGGACCGATTAAAAAAAGCTTCTATTTGATCAAACTTTCTTTTGTTTTAGTTTTTATGATGGTTGTGCTTTATTTTTGAATAGTTAAAAAAATATTTGTTTTTTAGGGTTGCCTAGCTCCTTGGACCTTAACTTTTTCGGGAACATATCCAACGTTATGCCCGTACTTTCTCAAAAGATCCTATTGAATATAGTAAAAAACCACGATAACGTGTAAAAATATATTTTTTTATGTTTCAGGTCACCTAAAACGTTCTTATGTTTTGAACAAAGTCAGCCAGTAATAATATATACCAGCATATATAATATATAATATATATACCAGCATATATGTACTTACTTAATAGGTTCACTGAAGTGTGTAAACGTATGGGAATAATCATACCATTCAGGATATCCAAAAAATCCTAAAGTTCAGGTCTTCAGATCTTTATTCATTAAGAAGTATAAAACGCATGCCAAACTAATCAGATTCTATTCTACAGAGATCTTTTTTTTTCATTATTTAAGATCTATTTCTATGAATGTTATATCACAGACAAACAGACATAACACATTGAATATTTCTCACTGTAAAACATCATCGCTTAAACATTACCGCCATCTGTTGAGTACACTGTGGTGGGTAGTACACTGAACAGATGGCGGTAGTGTGCAAACTTCAAACGCAAGGGAATTGACTATGCGCGCCACAGGTGACGGTACTACCAACTATGATACTTTTAAATTGACCGTTAAATGCTTGTTCGATGAACAACTTGCGAGAGTTATGTCTGTTTGTTTGTGGTTATATATTCTAGGTCTGGCCTGGTCTAGACTATTCTTTCACATAGAAATCTTAGGTGTCATTAAAATTTACTAAACTTTATAAAAAACAAAGTATTAATGTCCAAATTTTAGCAGCATCGATCTTAGCAGGAGTCAAATGTAAGGATTATAAAAAAAATATATATATTGCGATTCACATGTTGCAGAGTTTTCCAACATTAAAAAAAATGTATACAAAATAACAGCATGACGAACTTTAATGAAGAAAACATATACACACTAAGCCAAAACCAAGAATAACCGTTATAAAATCTATAGCCAGAGAAAAAAAATCGATTGATTGAAAGTTATTTTCCAAAATTCGGTAAATAAATGACAAAATGGGAGCCAAAGTCGAGATTTTAGGTGGAAAAGGTTGAGTACGCGAAGGTTAAATTGAACATTTACGGTAACTATGTTGAAAAACAGTTCTTATTACGCACATGGTAACTCACCAATTTGAAGACTTCTAGTGTAAGACAACAAACAGTTTTTAAGTTTGTTGATTATATGAGTTGTATCTTGTATATAGATAATTCCAGTTGGTCCCTTAGCTGCATACCAGTTACTCCAGGTTCTGGGAATCTCAGAAGGATGCGTTGAAATGGGTCTAGGCAATCCCATTCGAACTTTCATGCTACCAATTAGTCTAGAATCACCGTCTGCACCATATCCTACTATAGATATACCTTTCTCATGCATTTGTTTTTCCATTATAGCCCACCTAAGTAATACTTCATCAATAGTAAACTTGTTGTCCGTTCCAAAACTGAGCAGATTGAAAGAAAGTGTTTTTGGTGCCATTGGTGTCGCTAGTATGACATACACAATTGAGCTTTTAGGGTTGTTGTCCATATGGTATTTGATGAGCTCCGGAGTTGTAGCAGGATACGATTTGACATCAGGAATACCATTTTCGTTTAATTTTGGACAAAGACCGGTGATTTGATCATTTTCAATATCGTATTTCAATCTTGATGTGATCTTTGTTCCATCTTCGGAAATAAAAACTACTTTTGGTAGGCTTCTTGTTTCTAGAAATCGCAAGAGCTCTTCAATACGTACTTGTCCCTCGACAATTTTATTACAAGATTTATGAATATGTCTCAAAATTGTACTTAGAGAAGGAAGACCGAGGTTAAGCACCAGTTCTTCGTAGTCTTTTTTGCCTCCCATAAGATAAAGGTAAGCTCCGATGTTTTTAGCTTCTATTGTATAACGAGCCCCTTTTGCTTCTGATTTTGTTGTGAGAATATTCTTGTAACCATTATTAATGGTTTCTGTTAAAATCGTTTTAACCATGAAAGTCAGAGGTAGTTTTACAAGCAAGGCCAAGAAATATTGATTGTCGTCTTTTGCTGCAACTTTTGGCAAGTACTCAACAACTTTTGGTTGTGTTGCCGTAGTTGAGGTGAAAAAGTTTGTTATCTTCTGTTGTTTAATGTCGTGCGCAATTTCTGTGGTCATTTTTACGTTTCTTTTCATGGATCGGGTCATCGTAGGTTTGCTTGTAGAGTTTATAGCATTTGGCCTGTGTATCAATTCAAGTACACGGCGATCTAGCTCGTCTAAGAAATCCAGCTCATCCTCTGAATCGCTTTTATCAATCAAACTATTATCTGAAATATAAAACAATAAAACCTTGATTAGAATTTAGAATATACTACCTGTTTAACTTTATTTATAAATTTATTTATTTTTGGTTGAAAGCTAGAGGTCGAGAGGCAGTGGAATCTCTCAGGAGGGAAGTTTGCAACATTTAATGTTTAGTGGTGTTCGTATTTCATTGCAATGTTTACCTTTTACACGGCATAGCTGTTGGCAGTGACGTCAATCTCACTGTTCGCAGTATGGAATGTTATGGTAGTGTGACGTCGTCACTTGAGTGCTCAGCAATGTTTACAATATTTTTGCTTCCAACACCAGCAAGCCAACACGCCCGGACCTTATATAAATGTCACTAGGCATATAGTTTGAGCTTACCACACAATCCCCCTTATTCTGTGCAGCGAGTGAGGTGACTCCCTATTTGAATTGCATGGAGAATCACGTCACTTGCGGTGACTTTTGTCACCTCAACAGGTGACTAAAACATGTGTCACCTCGAGTGTCACCTCACTCACGGCACAGAATAAATAGGAATATAAAAATTCGTGGATGGTGTTGGCTTGAAAGCTTTCAATCAATAAATGTGGCAGCGCATCTTGAACACTAAGTCGAGACCACGCAATAAGCTAATATGCGATAAGCAATAAGCTTGAAATGCAAAGAAGAAGAAAGTAGAAAGTAGTATGAATAACGTGTGAAACCAATTTTCAGAAAAACAAAAATATAAATTTTTACACCATGGTTATGAAATTTTGATTCTTTACAAACTACTCCACTTCCAAAACATGTCCGGATGTGGCCTATGCGTCTCTGGGCACTCAGTATAACCACACCTTGGCTTTAAATATTGATGTGATTTGGGGTGTCACATGATCTTTTTTATTTGCTAAGGTGCAAGTCACTGTGCAAGTGTTTCCGAAAAATTCAAAAGCAGTTTTCGCCTCGACATCACTTCCGATTGATAAAAGCACGCGTCATTCTATTAGTTTTATTATTCATTTTACATAACATGATGCGAGTGTTTTTTGTAATCTGAAGTGATGCTTCAGAGAAAACTGCTTCTGATTTTTTTTAAAAAACGCTCCAAAGTAAATTGCATCTTAAGCACGGACTCACATTTAACGACTTCGTCGAGTTGAGATGAATGGTATGACATTTGCATCCCTATTCTCGTTTCCGAAAAAAAAAAAAAACAAATCAGATCCTCCATACACAAAACATTGTATCTGATTCGATGAATAGAGAGCGGTTGGCCTTTTGGCCCTCGCATCGAAAGTCGGTTCTGCAAGCGGTACCTTTCAAGCTAGCTTTCGAGTATCCTTCCTGGCAAGAAGAGTATAAAACACTAGTTTTACCTTGAGATGATGAATGCAGCTCGACGTGGTTGACAAATTTTCCAATCATCCATTGGCGGTTTGTTGATGATAAGTTTCTTGTTTTGATTTCAATCTCCTGCTCACATTGAAAGCAGGAAACCGTGGCTAAATCGCTGTCAACAATCCTAACGTTGAACCGGACACCTTCCGGAATGTTCATGTTCATAGTAATGAGTTTTTTTATAATCCGAATGTGACTTGCGTCATGGTAGTTTTGCACTTGGTTTCCCAGTTGTGAAGATGTCATAGACTGCGAGGGCTGGGATGAAGGTCCCGAAGATCGTGATAACTGGAACTGAAATTAATAAGAAAGTAATAATTATGTGTTTATCTTCATTAATTAAGGCAATATACCTGACGAAATTCACTTTGCTGACATCCTAGTTTTGCGGAGTATTCCAGAATTAGCTCACGATGCCCTGGAACTATTTTGAATAGTGTTGGCGAATCGTGATACAAATGTAGAGTGTCGGGTGAGCCTTTCTCTCCACACCGATAAAATGAACGGATTGTGGCCTCGGTTTCATCAAAACTACTGCTTCCGATTCTAGGGAAGGATGATAAAGATCCATACCCATTTGCAGATAACACATTTTTTATGTACACTGGGAGTTTAAATTTATAAAATAACTCCAATGTCTCCCAAAACTTCTCGTCAATTAGGTAATATCCATCACTATATTCTATCATTTTAAACTCACTCGCTGTTTCAGCTGCGGTTTCTTAAATGCACATGCATACCTGCACCAGCTGGCACCGAGCATTGCGCCGAACACTATAAATCGTATGAACTAGGAAAATTACTTCGCGGAAAACAATAAACATTCTTCACTGCACTGCATATCAAGCCGCTAGTTACCGGTCGAAAAGTAAACAAGCACTGAAATGACAGAATACACTCTAATGGTGGATTAACTTTTAATACCGTCTCTGTTTGGAAGATCTTCAAAATGTTGGTTTAAGATAAAACTGATCAACACCGACTTCAACACCAAATCAACCCTGCACTCTGGATCAGGATTTAACTAGAGGATAATAGGTACCGGTTGGAGTTAACTGATTTCAATGCATTCATGCAAGAAAAATCTAGGAAAATACACTATTATTTTTTTAATGCACACAAAATAACTTTTCCTCTTAAAATACACTATAATACCGAGCATAATACATTATTACACAAAATACACATTTATTCGATAAAAAATACATTAATACATTCATCAATACGTTGGCATGAATCGAAAATACACAAGTGAATCGCCCCTCGGTTGACGTAGGACTACGAAATTTTTATCGATTTTCTAGTCTGTACTCTGTATTATTTAACGGTTCGGACGTTTTCGAAGATGTTTCTCAGTTTCCTTTTACACTAAGCGAAAAGCGTAGATAGCAACCTGTTATATAGACAACCAGCTCTGCCGGTACCATATTTTCTCGCTTACCATTGGCTATATTAGGGTAGGGTCCAGATGTGGGTAGCATTGATGCTCAGCACGGAAAACAAATTCAAGGAAAAAAACAGTATTTTGTGTGGTCGTTGGGGGCGTGTAGTTCTGAATTGGCAACAAAATGTTCCGCAAATGTATCCTCCCTATTCGTACACGCCCGAAGATTGGAGGCAAATGTCACTTCGACTTGTTTCATCTAGGAACCATTATCTGCTGACTGTGTTGGGGAAGCAGCACATGCATGTACGTAATTGGTGGATTTGTTTGTTATTTGGAAGCTTTTGGACAATGCTTGACATTTACCACTTTTTCAATAGTTTCAATTTGAAAATCAACAGTCAAGAGCATTGTTATCGATGCGTAGAAATGTTTCTGATCGATTGATGATAAAATAATTGAACTTGGTCCAGGGGCAGCTAAGTTATTAACGTTCAAAATCTTTCATAATTTTATCTGTCGGTTTTCATAAAGTGCACCACCATCTTCCCGAAAGACGTAGTCCTACGTCAAAAGTTATACCTATGCAAACATTGCTATTCGTATACCTGTTCGTAAAAATAAAAACTGCACAAGCGCGTTAGGCCCGTTAGGTTAGTAAAGCAGGTGGTGTTCGTTTGAAACGCTAATAACTTTTCGGGGGTAACTCGGATTCACATCCGGTCTTCAGCCAAGATGTTCCCAATACTCCAAAGGTGCTACATTTTGTACACGAAGAAAATCGACAAACTACAGCGCCACCTAGAGCCGCGAATGTGAAAGTGGTTCGCTCCCCCATACATTTAGTCAATTTTCCCCATACAAACTTCAAGCCGTTTGAGCGAGGGGTTCCCGTGAACCAAATCACTTCAAATTTTGGCAGGGTGTTTCTGACCCCCAACACTACCATTCCAGAGGGTAGCGTTTGAAATCCCAGATTTGAACTATTTTGAAACACTCTCATGTTTATTCGAAAAAAGAGTACACTCAGGTCTTTTTTTACACGGGGTATACGTACCGTGTAAAAAAAAAACCGTGTAAAAAAAAACCTACGAGATTTTGATATTTCGCATGCTTAAACGATTTTAAAAAATCGGATTTTGATGCCATTTGTAATTAAAGCATGATATGGTCCATATAGACATATTTTAAAAATTTCTGTATTTACACCAAAAATTGTGATTTTTTTTAACTATGCCATTCGATTAAAAATAGCTTGAAAGGGATAATGTGATTGGAATCAAGTTGATAGGTTGTATCGTTGTCGAGAAATCGTTAAAAACGTACCGTGTAAATCGTGGAAAACCGTGTAAAAAAAAAACCGTGTAAATAAAACCGCGTAAAAAAACCCGTGTAAAAAAAGACTTCAGTGTAGTTACTTTTATCATTATCATTGGTTACTCCAAGGGGTATGATGAGCCTCGCTAACTGTAGTGTGGTTAGCATAACCATCAGACGTGAACCTTTGTGATTCAATAGAAAAAGAACATCGGTAGTGCCTAAATGTTTGCTTCCTCGGGAGCGTTTCGAAAGCAGCCTTTGCAATTTCATTAATTTAATCAATAATTTTACAATTCTCGTTAAGCATATCAATTATAATATTTAGCTATTAGTCTAATTCAACAAATAGATGCCATTGCACTAAAATATCGATTCACATGGTGAATAAAACGGAGATCTTCCTTACCTTGGCAATTTTACCCCCATCGCCTCTATAGTTTATCCGGTACAGCACCTGCGTGCTGGTAGCGCTTTTTAATATGCATGGAATAGGTTTTCTGGTTTTGGGTCTATGGAACAGATATGATCTAAATCGCGGTAAACTCATCATACTACACATCAAACCACATAAGAATTCAATAATAAAATAGCATTGTTGAGTTCCCAAGAGCACCTTGACTACACTCCGTGATATTCCGATGTCCACGGATCCAACGCTCATAGTCAGTCGAATGAAACGTAAGCATTCTATAGGGGTTCAAACGAAAACCGCTAAATTGGCACCCAGTTTTTGTTTTCGTTAATAATGACAGTAATTAATAATAATTATATAGCAATTATCCATACCATTCAATAAATGACTTTACGGTTCGCGATTGCAATAGCAAATTAATTTCGAGTACCGTCATCTCTTCTCTTGAGGCTACTTCTTCTTGCATCCGGACGGACGACGAGGCACGCCTAGGTCAAAAGCAAACAAATTGTGATACGCATAAAGAGTGTATGTGAAATGCCGTTGTCGAAAATGACCAGGTCAGTTGCAGTCTCGACGTTTGGACCAACATAGGTAGTTTATTTAAATGAATTACTAATGCATTGATTATTGAAATCACCAACATCACCGTTCTCGTCCGATGGAGCGCAACATTTTCGCAAAGCACATTGCTGTTTAATTCTGAAATTCGATTTAAAATATTAGGCGAAAATGAGAACAATAATGGTTTACATTCAAAGGCACATTATTTCAATACAGTTAACTATCTACAACTCGATTTTGAAGGGACCATCAAGTTAAAGAACAACAGTGCCATACGAAATCATCATCGCAGTAGCGATGACACTCATACATTGAGTTGCGGTAAGTCGACTGTAGATGATTTCGGTCTACTTCGTCAATTTTCGAAAGCATTGATAAATCCGGAGTGATTTGAGATTTGGGCGTAATTGTATTTGTAAACAAACACGTCAATCACCGATTTTTCGCGAATAAAGCCTCAATTTTGAAAACTAATAACACTATGCGCTAGAGGTATGATTCCTCTATCATTTGGTATAGTTTGTTTATAAGATTGAGCTTTTATTCACGAGAAATCGGCGATTGACCTGTTTGTTTACAAATACAATTACGCCCAAATCTCAAATCACTCCGGAAATGCTTGAAGTCATTCAGTTCAATTTAATCTGTGGTGAGATAACAACCCGCCATAAAGCTATTGTTTGTCTGACAGAAATCCAATATTGGACCCACAATTGCGTAACGTTCGTTGTGCCAATTTGGTCGTGGCACATTTCGAGTATGAGAGAGTGATTGCAGTTAGATCAAAATGCAAGAAAAAATGAAGCACTTTCGCGGATTACCCGGAGTTGCGATAGTGCAGCCATGATCACAGACAAGCAGACATAACATGCTTAAGATGTTCATCGAAATCGCTTTTAACGGTCAATTTAAATGTATCTTAGTTGATAGTACCGCCACTTGTGGCGCACATAATCAATTTCCTTGCGTTTGACCATTACACACTACAGCCATCTCTTGAGTGTATTGCCCAGCACAGTGTAAAGGGTGATACGGTCAAAATTTGGTCAATATCAACTTGACGTATTTCTTTCAATTTTGCATTTAAAAAACCTGAACACCCCTCATTTTGAAGGTGTGTGTGTGTAGAATGTTGCTTCTGTTTTGATTTTGGAATTCACTCTTCAGTTGTCAAAGTGCCGTCTAAGCAAGAAGAGCAGCGTATCAAAATTTTGCTCGCGCATCGCGAAAATCCGAGCTACTCGCACGCAAAGTTGGCAAAATCGCTAAAAGTTGCCAAATCAACCGTTACAAATGTAATTAAAGTGTTTGGGGAACGTTTGTCGACAGCCAGGAAGTCTGGATCGGGGGGAAATCGAAAACCGGAAGCCGCTGAGACGACAAAGAGAGTTGCCGGTAGTTTCAAGCGAAACCCTAACCTCTCTCTCCGAGATGCCGCAAAAAAGCTGGGTGTATCGTCTACAACCGTGCATCGAGCCAAAAAACGAGCCGGACTATCGACTTACAAGAAGGTAGTGACTCCAAATCGCGATGATAAACAAAATACGACGGCCAAAGCGCGATCCCGGAGGCTGTACACGACGATGCTGACGAAGTTTGACTGCGTGGTAATGGACGACGAAACCTACGTCAAAGCCGACTACAAGCAGCTTCCGGGACAGGAGTTTTATACGGCAAAAGGAAGGGGAAAGGTAGCAGATGTTTTCAAGCACATGAAACTGTCAAAGTTCACAAAGAAATATCTGGTTTGGCAAGCCATCTGTACCTGTGGCTTGAAAAGCAGCATTTTCATAGCTTCCGGGACTGTCAACCAAGAAATTTACGTGAAAGAGTGTTTGAATAAACGTCTGCTGCCTTTCCTGAAGAAACACGGTTGTTCCGTACTGTTTTGGCCGGATTTGGCATCTTGCCATTACGGTAAAAAGGCCATGGAGTGGTACGCCGCCAACAACGTGCAGGTGTTTCCCAAGGACAAGAACCCTCCCAACACGCCAGAGCTCCGCCCAATTGAGAAATACTGGGCTATTGTCAAGCGGAACCTAAAGAAGACCAAAAAAACTGCTAAGGGCGAGCAGCAGTTCAAGGCAAACTGGCTTTCTGCGGCGAAGAAGGTGGACAAGGTGGCTGTACAAAATCTGATGGCAGGGGTCAAGCGTAAGGCCCGGCAATTCGGATTTGGAAAAGCGGAAGCCTTACTGAATATTTTTCCTGAATTTTATACTAATTGAACTTGAAAAAGAAATTTAATTTGATTTTTTAAATAAACGATTTCACCGATTTACACGCCTTTTCCCTTGACCAAATTTTGACCGTATCACCCTTTAAACGACAGATAGCGGTAGGGTTTACAAAGATAAATGTTCAATGTGTTGTGTATGTTTGTCTGTGAACTCCAGTTTGGCCAGTTTATCCCTACTTAAACCTACTTTAGTCCTAGGAACATCATTCTAGGGATTCCAGACCCAGACTAGAAATTTTATTAACTTCCTTGGACATAGAGTATCATTGTGCATACCACAAATATACAAATTCATGGATTGGTTGGCATAGAATGCTCTCAATAACTGCGGAAATGCTTAAAAAAAACTCAAAGTTGAAAGTTAGCTCGCGTAAGAGAGTCAAAACTAGGAAGAATTTATGTATGTTAAGCCAATTTCTTAAATTTTTTTATTTGTGTGTTTAATTGAAGGGGAGTTTCAAAATCAGTTTACCAAGTTTCTAGACAGCCCCCGATTTGCATTCTGTTTTCCCGGTTTTCCAATCGAATTTTCCAAAAATCAAGCAGCCCTAGTTTGCAGTCTCGTACCTTTGAACATTACCCGGATGGTAACGCTCATACTTACGACTAGAAGCCATCCAAAGACCTGTCATCATCACACTCGCACTCGCTCATTTTCCGAGTCATTAAACATTTTTAGCACGTCCAGCGACACCAGACCGATATGGTAGCATGGACGACACCCGTAGCTGCAGGGACATTAGACACAAAAATAGCCATGACGGGAGAAAACCCTCGCTCGTCCGCCTTTGCTGTTTCTGATGGTAGGTATTTGTTGCGATGACAGCGGGCCAAAGCGACGATGATGAGGGTTCGTCTAAGAATACAGGCACAGTGATTTGTGGTAGCTACTGCTGTATACCTCAACACAGCCTATGTTGAAAAAATAAAAAAAACATGAACCATGCAAATTTCGTTCTAGTTTCACGGGTTGAACGTTCCCTTTTAGCTAAGGAAAATGCAAAGCGTTATCAAGTTTTCTACAAGGACGAGGAAAATCTTTTGACCACCTTCAGACGACAGTGTTCGAACTTTCAGTGAAAAGAAACTTTGCTTCTAGCAGCTAGATCCTCATGTCAGCCGGGTCTAAACGAACCACTAAATTTAATTCCTGCTGGCTGGTTGCTGTCACTGTTGCTGCGTTGGTAGAGCTTGATCTTGCCCGAAAATCACTTCAGGGACCGAGTGGCCGTAAATTACACTACCGGTGTGGCAACCTTAGTGATAGTGTAATCATAACCCACCAGTGATTGCAGTTGTTGTTGTTGTTGTTGTTGTTGTTGTTGACTCAACGGTTAATGGGTGATTTATTACCAAAAGGAAAGTCGAGTGAGTTGATTTATAAGGCTACGAAAAGGTGAAAATCTAGGGGTTTGTAGGTATGAGGATGTTTCAATTTCAGATAAGAGAATTTCAATAAAATCATTACAATCTGATAGAATTTTGAAATCTACCAACTTTTTCACAAACTTTTTAATAATCAAGAATTTTTTTTGTCAATTTCAGGCATCCTATAAGTCGTATTCGTAATATACGAATAAGTGTGTTACATTGTTCTTGTATCACGAAAACCACTTATAGCTCATTACAACCAGAGACATAGTTAAGGTTGGCAGTATCCTATGAAAATTAAGCCCCTTTCCAAAGCGTTTTTTTAGGCTTAGGTATTTGCATTGTTAGTATTTCACCTAATTCATTTAAAATATTCGATCTGGGTACATCACTGAATTTTTATTATTATACATACAAGTTTGTAATATGACGATTCAAATAAATACAAACAGCAATACACTGAAAATATTGTTCCGTTAATTCTCATCAATTCGTAAAAAATCGTAGATAAAACAGATTTTTCGTCCATTGAACAAAACATTTGTTTTGCAGGTAAAATGCCAACATCACATCCTGAAAAACATTATCACAAAACGTATATTTCGTACAATACATGAACTAAATTTTGTACGGACGTGAAAACTGCCTTGAAATAGTATAAAGAATACATTGCGAAATCCAAGTATCAATCTAATCTAATCTAATCTAATACAAACGCAGCCAGTACGAGAAAGCTTCCTGAAAAATGATTAGGTTAGATGATGTCTAATCATTTTTCTTGTCTAATTGATGTTTACAGCATATCTGAGATATGCTATAAACATCAATACGGCCAGGTCTACTTCGTTGTATGTGCCGCAAAGATGATTCTTGAAAATGAATGGGAACATATCTTGAATCTACAGAGGTGGAAGGATGCGTGGACATACCATACCAAACGCTCCGAGTTATTATGTGTAGTTGTGTGTAATGTGTAAATATTTGTACAATATTGAAGAATCATAAAATAATGCAATGGAAGTATCGTTTCGTTGGATGCATCCGATCCTTGTTTATCATGGGGTTTGGGATGCAGTTCCTCGTCATTGCTCGTGGTTATGTTTCATTAGAAACTACTACTGCGCAAACAAAGAGAAACTGAAACAAAACAAAACAAAAACAACAATCGCAACCATAAATACAGAAAAAAAAGTGTTCAGAGCAAGAAAACCAACGAAAGAGCATTTAGAGGCAAGCATGGTTTTTAATTTCAAATTTCATATAAATATTTATGTGAGAATTAATTTTATGCTGAGTTGACAGACTCTTCGCTCTCTGATACATCTTTATCTGCGTAGAGTTTATGTACTTCCTTCCTTAGCTCAATTTTGTTACAAAGTAGTCCTTTAAAGTCTGTTATTTCCTTTCCCAAAGAGGCTAGATCTTTATCAAGAGTTTGAATCCATGGGCGGCATTTCCTTTTCGGGCCTTCTAGGTTGAAATTGTATGCAGCTTGTAGCAAATGAATATGTTGTCTCCTGACAATATTCCCCAATAAGTAATCCTACTTAGCTTTATTTCCTTCCCTATAGTTCGGTTCTGCAGTAGCTTCCGTGTAGAGACCTGTGTTACACGCCCACTCACTTTGTACCATTCTTGGACAGTCTTCCTTTCGAAGCGACGCAATGATCTTCTGTTTTGGGCCGTCAACGACATTGCGTTGAGACCAAATGTTACCGTGGGTACCACAACAGAGTTATATACTCTTCGACCAATTTCCCAAGGAACTTTGTGCTTCAGCAAAAAAGGAAGAACTGCTTTGCTAACTTTAATACCCTGTAGGCATCTTTGTTTAACTGACACGGGGCGGTTTACTGTAGGTTGTACTGTTAGATGCACTCCCAAGTATTTGAAGGAAGTTTTAGACTTTAGTTGAATTCCACCTATGTTGAATCTTTCTTCCACAGCTACTTTGGTGGAAAGCGGGAACAGCAGTTCAGATTTGTCCAGGTGAATCAGCAGTCCCACTTCCTCCAGCAGTTCCTTTAAAGTACCTACGATCTTGTCTAACTCGTTGATGTTTCTGCAAATGATCATCAAACCATCTGCATACGCTAAAATTTAAGGCGTTCTCAGCTGCCGCCCTTGCTCGAGTTGGACTTCTGGATGAATGACCTTTAGTTTACATAATACCCAGTGCAGAACAATTGTAAATAGTCTTGGGGACAGAGGGCAGCCTTGTTTAACACCCTTTCCTTTAGATGGAGAGAGAGAGAAAAGGATTAGTATTTAACATCTAGTTCCACTCCAAGTGTTGTATCCTTGGCAGATACACGTATTTCGCCTAAAATGTGCAGACTTCTTATCTCTTACCTTTGTTTAGTTTAGGGGTCCTTTGGTTCTGCCACTGGTGTTTTCCTTTAAACCCAAATTTATTATTCTGTTAATCAGAAAATTGGGCACTTGCAGGGATTCAAGAGCCTCGATTACTGAGGTGTGGCTAACTGAGTCGAATGCTTGTCTTATGTCAAGTGCAAGAGCATAAGCAGTTATACCGTGGTTCCAATACTCATCCGTAATCTGTTTTAACGTAAACATGTGATCCTCCACTGACCTGTTTGCCAGAAACACAGCTTGGTAGGACGGCAGCTCATCCATGGTTTCATCCAGTTTATTTAATATATACATTGCAATGACTTTATATATTACATTACAGAGGGTAATCTTACGAAAATCAGTAGTTGCTTTTGGTGAAGGTTTTTCGGGATCGGAGAACTCCGGTGGTGCAGTATTAGTTTTCCAGAGCACTTCTATCAGCTTTTGCAATTCATCGATAAACTCGTTCGGTGCGTTTTTCAGAAGTTCTACGTTGATTCCATCCGAACCTGGACACGTTCCATTTCTGAATCCCTTCAATATTTCCTGGATCTCTTCTCTGGATGGTGCGGGTATATCACAACCAGTTTCAGGCAGCAATGGAATATGTTGACCCTCCACAACAGATTTGTATAACGACTCAATCCATTTAAATTGTGTTACAGTGTTCCGACTCGATTTTCGACCCTTTTGTTTCTTGTTCTGTTTCAGGAATTCAAAAGTTTTCCTCAGCCTTTGGTACGGCTCAGTGCTATCTATGTTCGTGAAGAACTCCCTTTTGGGGACATTGGTGGGTTTTTCTCCCTAGGGATGGTTTGAGTTGCAGCTTCTGTGATGACGTTTTTTATTGCGTTCCAGTTCGATTCCATCTCCAGTTGTTGAGAAAATTCATTACGAAATCCAAGTATCAATGTGCTTAAATGCTACGAAATAATTCGTTCATAAATAATTCTAATTTCATTCAGTCCAGTACGTCCTCTATGATAATCTGACACTGCTGATTCAAATGTAGCAATTATCTTTAAAAAAAAAGTGAATTCACTTGCGCCATTGCCATCTGCGGAATTCAGAAGAAGTAGAAGTCTCATTTTTTCACCTTAACTTATTTTTATCAATAGAATTCTTTAAAATGATGTCAGATGTTTTTGTAGGTGTCGATAAAAGCTGCATTTTTTGTGAATAATTCAAATGCATCATGATGAATCTTAGCGAAAATAACCCACCATTTATTTTTCACTTTAACTGAAAAATAAAGCCCTCTTCTTTATAACTTTTATGTCAAAGATATCGACAACTGTTTGGCAGAACAATGCACGCTAAGACAACTTGCAGATGACGGTGTGGTTTTCGTAAGAGGCCCACAAGCCGTGGACTTGCAAAGACCATTGCAAAGTTCCTTAGATAACTTGTCTTCTTGGGCTAGGAATCTAGGGATCGAATTCTCGCCGCAGAAAACTGAACTGGTAGTGTTTACTCGAAAGCGGTACCCAGCCCAAATGCAACTTAACCTTTTGGGCAGAAACATTACTCAATCATTGTCTTTCAAGTACCTTGGGGTCTGGTTTGATTCAAAGTGCACTTGGAATACCCATATTACGTATTTGAAGCAAAAATGTCAACAGAGGATCAACTTTCTCCGTTCAATTTGCGGCACATGGTGGGGTGCTCATCCGGGAGACCTCATAACGCTTTATAAAACAACTATTCTCTCTGTTCTAGAGTACGGCTCTCTCTGCTTTCTCTCGGCAAGAAAATATCACCTAATAAAATTGGAACGAATTCAATATCGTTGTCTGCGTATTGCTCTCGGCTGTATGCACTCAACGCATAACATGAGTCTCGAGGTTCTGGCAGGAGTAAAACCCCTCCAGAACCGTTTCTGGGAGCTCTCTCTCAGAATACTAATCAAATGCGAAGTGACGAACACACTTATAATTGAAAATTTTGAAGAAATTCTTGGGCTGAACACACAATCTCGATTTATGAGAATCTACCACCACTACATATCGTCAGATATGTGTCTTCCTTGTTACACTCCAGACCGTGCTCACTTCACCAATCGCAGTTCCTCAATTGAATATGATCTGACCATGAAACAAGCAACTCATGGGATTCCAGATCAACTTCGAACTATTATTATCCCGCGTATTTTTACTGAAAAGTACCAACACGTCAATTGCGTGAAAAGATATTTTACAGACGGGTCTCGTCTCAATGGATCCACTGGCTTCGGTGTCTTCAATGAAAACTCTAGCGCCTTCCGCAAACTTCAGGAACCTTGTTCTGTTTATGTTGCTGAGTTGCTGCCAGCTCAACTTCGCATTGGGGATGATTTCCAACATGCCCGCAGATCATTACTTCATCTTCTCGGATAGTCTCAGTTCGATTGAGGCTATTCGGTCGATGAAACCAAGTAGGCACTCATCTTATTTCCTTTCAAAGGTAAGGGAGCAGATGAGTGTACTGGTCGAAAGATCATATATGATTACCTTTGTATGGGTCCCCTCACATTGCTCAATCCCAGGCAATGAGAAGGCGGACTCTCTCGCAAAGGTGGGCGCGCAGGAAGGCGAATTTTATGACAGGCAAATTTCACACGATGAATTTTACCATTTAGTGCGTCAGAGTACCCTTTCGAGTTGGCAAACCGATTGGGACAATGGAAATCTTGGACGGTGGTTACATTCAATTATTCCTAATGTTTCTTCGAGAGCGTGGTTTAAAGGCTTGGGCTTAAGTCGTGACTTTATTCGCGTGATGAGTAGACTTATGTCCAACCACTACTCGCTAGATGCGCATCTCAATAGAATAAACCTCGTGGACAGCAACATATGTCGGTGTGGAAACGGTTACGACGACATCGATCACGCAGTTTGACAATGTACGGATAATGACGCCGCCAGAGAGCGACTTTTGAATACCCTCGAGGCCCAAGGAAGACAACCCTATATCCCTATCAGAGACGTGTTGGGTACCCGTGATCTCTGCTATATGCAGTCGATTTATGTGTTTCTGCAAATGTCTAGTATAAGAATTTAATTCGTTTGTCTTTTGTATCTCTTTATTAGTTTTTGTTTGTCTTGTCCCCCGTCTCGATGCGCCTCATCGTCGCCCACTGGTCACCATAACCGGTCGAACTCCAGACGAATCTAGAACCACACTACCGTTCACACTGGCGACAACGCTCTGATGAGGCAACGATACCCTACTCCCAAGCTCCTCCCCTTTTCCTATCCTTCGACAATGTACCCCTCTAACCTCGAGTAAGCCGCGAGTATCCGGCCCAACTCCTACTAGACATAGAATTAAGTGAATTTTGTTACAAACAAAGAACAATGGATTATCGGCTCCGTAAAGCTAACACGATTGAGCCTTACAAATAAACGAACTAGATAAAAAAACTGAAAAATAATAACAAGTCCTCCCCGTTCTAGTTCGTCGTGTATAAGAGATACAGATTTGAGATATGTGCAAAAATTGCTAATGCACGAAATGAATGTAAGTTATTATCCATGCCTGGTCGAGGTCCTAGTCCGCAGCAGCAACGCTAAATCACAATCCGGAACCTTTGGTGGTAGATCATAAACTCGCACGTACGTTGCCTCCCGAAGGCGTCGTGTATACATCCACTGCCTTTTCATCAGAATAATGGAAAATTAGTTAAACTGGGTCATGCAACAATGTATACTGCATTGGTTTTCCGTATTGAACTTAATGAAGATCGCATTCTCCTCCATCATCCCATAAGTAGCTTCTATCTGAATGTGATCCGCATCCAGTGCTTTCACGAAAATGGCATTTTCACCCTTGGTGGCTTTCGCACTTCCATTTTCGAAACTGAATTTGATCGTCAACCTCAGGTTGTTTACTTCCAACGGCAACGACAAAAGCAAATGAGCTGCATATATCATAGCTTGAAATATCAACCGTAGTCCGTAGTTGCTTGCTTGTTGATTTTTGTCGACGAAAATTAAGCGTGATCTTGTTCTTTGGTGAGATTTGATTCTTTGAAATTTTCCCAACAGTAATCGTAAGTACTCTTAAGTATTTTTAGGTATTTAACATCCTAACTAAGTTTTCATTTTAGTAATATTAATTTTATGGCCGGTTGCTAGTGATGTGTTTGTTTGCTCCATAGGATGATTTTAATTGATAAATTCGAAAATACTTTTTTTGCATGAAGTGTGGATTAATTGTAAGGAGAACGTGTTTCAATTTTTTATGCGAAAGGGTACCAATAACAAAATATCTATTTTTAGTTATCCAGAAGACACAAATTAGTTGGATATAATAAATGTATTATAAAATAAAAACTGTACACTCTGAATCTTTTTTTATTCTGTTTAGTTTCATCGAACAATAGAATCTACGGTTTACAATAAATCGTAAGCAACAATATGGTTTTTTTTAAATGTCTTTGCGAAAATGGGGCATTTTTGTAAGGTTAACAATCAGCACATCACTATTCACAATAAGTCAATTCATCCCTCTTTCTAACTCAATAGTTCCAACTCGATCGGTTTCTTCAGGGTTAAATATATTAGTTTCCCCGATAGTTTAAAATCTTCTCCCATTGAATCCATACCTTATGGACCATAATGTCCACATGTTAAGTTTCAAAATATACTGTGAAATTAATAGTGTGATAACCGCTTCGATCATGTCCAACTAGGTGGCCTTTATGAGCTACACGTAGAAGTAGTACACGTATGAGACGAACCCCGTGGAAATGAGGCACAAGTATGATGCGAATCGAACGGTTTTAAAACTCTTAGTTGAAGATGAATTTCAAATAACAGACTAAAGTGGTAATTTTTATACGATAGATGAGGAGGAGATTGTAACCCGACAGCCTTACGAGTTTCCCGTTTTTAGTAAAAATGGCTTAAGCGCCACTCCCGAGGGAGACCATCTACCGAGACTAGGGTTGCCCGACCGTATGAGACCTTTCAGGGAAGGTTCTATTTTTCCCAAATGAATGAGCGGGAAGCAAGTTGGCTGTTGATCGATTACGGTAAGGACGGGAATGCCCACGACCTATGGTCGTGAAAGAATCAATAAAAAGAATGAAGCATTCACGAAAACGATTTCTGCCACCGATGAATTGCTCTCGCGGATTTTATCATCACGGGCAGGCTTGACACAACACTTCGAACGGATCCCGTTCGAATAGAGAGATATCCTGGTTGGTTTCGGGGCCAACTCCCCCAGTAAAACTCTGCAAAAACTTCAAAAGAAAACGACCGGAAACGTGAAAAAGCCTTACATTCGCTTTTCTAGATCACGTTGGGAAATGATGAACAAAAACTTTTTATCTGTAGTGTGTTGGTTTATTGAAAACGCATCCTATTCATATTCAAACTACCTCTTGTTCATCGTGTTTTATTTTCGTACTCCTACGTTATCGACAATTTATTATTCTAGGCCTATCTCAAATTCATTCCCTCTAGTTAGCTATCCTTTTCTTCTTTCTTCTTCTGGCGGTATTTATTTAGTGTGCTGTGCGACGAATGGTGTTCATTTTGTATGTGCTACAAAAAGCTGTTTGGCGTTACCGACGCTTGCGCGGATCGGAATGGGTAACGGCTGAACGAACAGCGGCCACGCTAGCGGTTATGCTTTTTTTTTCCTTTGGTTTGTTTTTTCCGTCGATCTTGTTTTCCGTGCTGAGCACCAATGCTACCGACGTGCCAGGAAGGCAGCTCCCACACCTGGAGGACCCTACATATCGACCCACCAACTCATGAACCGGGGACCAACGGCTTTACTTCCCATCCGAAGGAAGGCGTGATCAGAGATGTTATGCCTCAGAACATCCCGGCGGCGCCGACTGGGATTGGACCCAGGCCTGCTGGGGTGAGAGGTAATCACGCTTACCACTACACCACCGGCGCCGTTCCAGCGGTTATGCTATGCTAGGGGTTTTAACTCACCATGCGCATGGGAATTTTGTTAACATGCATGTTACTCACGTTTTGACTCGCTACTTGCGTGGAAGAATTGGTGGTTGCTCGATGATGCCGGTTGGACCCACGTGTACCACACGCGATACTCCTACGGACTCCGAAACTATGCTACTGCGGACTGCACATAGCCGATGTCGTTTTCCAACTACGCCTCACACGCTGAGTTGTGATCTTCTACCTAGACGGGGTACGGCCGTCGCATCGATGGTCGTCACCGTCGACGGGAAAGTGGTTGCCGCTGGAGAGGGAGGTCACCGGTTCGAAACCAGTGGGTTGCTGCTCGCTGTGCCTAGGGCGCGGAAACCTTTTTGCTTCCCTTTTCCGGCCTCTGGTACCACCGGTTGTTCTTCGAAGTTGGAAAATGGGGTCAAAAACGGTCGCTGACTGATGTGGGTGGTGTGACGAGCTTCGCAACTTGCCACAAATCTCGATTTCAAAACACCTTCGCACACTCCTAACCGCCGAACTAACGCATTAAGAACTTTCTGCTTTAATTTCGAAACGAACGAACTTTAAATTCACACCACGGCGCGATAACTGAAACTTGGACCGCTCTCGCCTCTTCCACAAACCAGAACGAAGTGAAAGAATCAAGTCTGAAGGTCCTCAGATTAGGCGCAAGAATTGCAATCTTCGTCGCCAGAAATTACCTTCACGCATACTAGTTTTTTGTAAAAAAAATACGAAGGAAAGCATTCTCCTTCTATCAAGTTAACGCATATGCCAATTCGCTTCCCACCCGAAGTGCATGAAAGGATGGGACGGGTCAACAAATCCTGAAAGCAGAATTGAGCAGGTCGATGTCCGTGCGTTTACGCGTGGTTTGCTTAGACTCTTCGTTTGGCAATCGAATTACGCTTTGACGCCCGAAATGGTACAGAGAACTCATTTACCATCTGATGAACATTTCGGTGAGTGAACTTTTTGCGAACGCTTCATGCGTCAATGGGTAATTCGATGGTGTTTGAAAAATTTCAATTAATGTACAACTTTTTACATTTTGATTTTCATAATATGCCACAAGATGAAAGTATAGAATTAACAGTTCCGTTAGAGTACGGCAGTGTAAAAATTGCAGATAGAGAGTAGACAGCAAGCTAGGACAACTTTTAAGGAAGGTACAAATCGGTTTTATCATCTCTCTTTAACAAACTCCCCCTTTGGAGAGGGATGGTGAGGGGTGTCCCCCCCCCCCGCCACTGGCAAAAATAGGTCAACGCCGACCGCTCAAGTACCGACGATGTATTTGAAACAGTTCTACCGATTTTTACCGCACTCCAGTTGTTATTTGAAGAAAGCATCCACCCTAATAATTTCCAATTCAGATCCAATCAGTTCAAATGCCCTTTGCCCTTTATCACACTATCGAGATCTAAACGGCTCAAAAGTATAATTATAACGCGAAAGTCTTTTCCAGATATGCAATTTTAACTATAAACTTAAGGGGGGAAATACAAGTAATTTTTTTTATCGATTTTTTATATTTTACTTGCGTTGTTTCATTTGCTCACAAACAAAATCCGAAAATCGTCGAGTTTTTAACGTGTTACATGTATTTCCTCCCTTAAACGAGCAATGGTCGATAGGTTTTAAAGTCCATGCTTCATTCTATAAGTGGGTCAACGAGTAACACTGGAAACGGTCAATGGCGTGCAGTTAATGTTGTCAATTGAATGAATGTTAATCTAGTATGAAGTTTATATAAATCCACACAAAATCCCTGACGCCAGAAAAATATAGAACTGAAATTAGTCTAGCAACCGAATAAAAAAACTACCGCTAGGTTTTTATTAAGTATATTTAAAAACGTCCAGGTATCTAACGGTATGTCGATAGAAATATAATGTTTAGAGTGGGATTCTCCTAGCTGTCGATAACTGTCGATTACTTGATATCACTTGACAAATCACGATGTGATAATTTTACATCGAATCGCCTAAATTTATGTCGAGACTAGATCGGTACAGTGTGCTAGCTGTGTTGTGTATGGTGTGAGTGTCTCTCTGAGTCAATTGGGCTCGAAACGAGATGAGCTTAATTCCATTATTTCTTCGTTACTGATTCGTAGCACGTGAAAGGACTTCAGTACCACTCAAGAATGACTCGAAAAAGCGTTGCACGAACAAGAGACGAAGAAAAAGTGTATATTGCTTATTGCCATTCCACAGACACGCGACACCCGACTGTGGTGTGAAAAACTAAGACATACCTCTAAATCGAAATAATATTATTAACTTTCAGCGCGCGCGTTTCGATATTTCTGCGTAACTTGATGTGAAACTATAGTCACCATATTCTTAGCCTGGTGGAGGCAATAAGGGAAGCCAATTTTTGACCTGTCACTTGCGGGAGCCAATCAAGCATTACTGTTTCTTTTTAGATCAATGTAGTCGAAGTATTGTGATCGTGACGGTAATTAAATCGAACATAAAGAAAACCATTTGAGGTGGTATTTTATCAATATTTTTATGAATGCTGTTTTTACATTTCTAACGCAGAACATCGACGCGGCTAATGAGTAGATGATAAGAAATAAACTTTTTGAAAGTTTTTTTTTTATGGATGGAATGGTAATTTGGCAAGTGCATTTGCAGGTAGAAGTTGACAGATATGCTTTTAAAACACTTCTTTCTTCTCCGAATAAAATTGTAAACAATGCTATTGCTACTGCATGGATAAAAAAAATGTTATGTTGGGTAAAGCAAATACGTTCTGCAAAAGCTTGCCAGTTTGCGGGATTTATATAATATATTGACTATAATCAAAACCTCACGTACTACCAATTGGAGGGCATCAATTTAGTATGTCACGATCTCAGGTGGAAGGGAGGGTTTACAAATATGCCACTAGTAATGCATTAGGTATAGGAAAAACGTGACGACAGCGGGTAGGGGAGGTTGATTTTCCTTCAATTTTACGTGACGTACTTAATGCATTGTCATTGTCAATACTTGTTTAAGTTCATGAACTTAAATAGAACCTTTACTGAAAAGTAGGAAAAAACGCATAAAAAATGTTTACTAATCTTTGTAGCATCAGGTTCCTTTCATGCTAAGATATCCTTTTGAAATGCGCTTTGATAAATTACATTTTCACCTTTTTATGAGCTACCACAAGAAGGCAGCAGCCCGCAGATGTGCTCACTGAAATGGCAATGAAATTCATTAAAATGTAGTCAAAGTTTCCCACAGTTATCATTTGCTATGGCAGATGGTTGAATTGAAATGGAAGAATGAAGGAAGATCCAGAACAGTTCATGAAAGTGCAGATTTGGGAGTGTGAATGGAAGTGAAAATTAATGAAGTTGTAGACAATGTTAATTTATGGACTGAACGATGTCTTGTTATGGTTGACATTTTTTTCACTCTTTTGTTCGTGGAAATATGTGTCTATTTGGAAGCAACTCTTTAGGTCTTAAGTAACAGTGGACAGTGGATGGCCAATAAATTAGTTTGTAATTTGCTCACAAGCCAGCGCTAGTATTTATTTTTACTCTTGTTTATTTTACGTGGGTCTCTGATCCACAAGCGAGTGCCGATCACCTACGCCAGGTAGGCGAATCTACACCTGAGCCCTAGATATTGAACCCATTAACGCATGGGCCATCGACTTGACTTCTATTCTGAGGAAAATGTGGCCAGTAGGGTACACAAACATATTGTTTCCTATTTTGTTGTTTTTCTCAATTGAAGAAGAGACAATTGATTGCGTTTCCAAGATTGAAAATGATCTGTATTATTGTTGGTCACTTAGCCACTGGTTAATATTTCGTTGTTTATCATAAGGATGCTTACAGTTTTCATTTTACAGCTTTGCTCTAGTATGTAAAATAGATAATATAAAAATTGCATTGGATGTTTCTGCGCATCCAATGGTTATTTTTATTATCGGTAGTAGAAATTTTTGCTAATAATCTAATCTAATCTAATCTAATCTAATCCCAACACAGCCACTTCATGAAAGCATCCTTGAAAATGATAGATATACCTCCATCACTTTTTTTCTATTTGGTATATGTTGCACATCATAGATGCGCAAAGTATATCAAAACGGCCAGGCCTACTGTGCAGTATTTAAGGGGCAAGATGATTTGGAAACATCAGGCCTGTTTCAATCCAAGATTTCCACTATTGTTTCCATTGTATTTATTGCCTCAACCATTGATAATGTTAATCCAACCATCATCGCTTTCGTTTGATGATTCATCAGTATCTAGTGAGTTTCCCGACATCTCGCTATTTGATGCTTCATTTAATAAGTATAACTTTAAAGCCTCTTTCTTCAACGTATCTCTGTCATGTAGTATTCCTTCGAAGTCGACTTTTGTCTTACCGAATGACTGTAATTCTTTGTCCAATGTTACAAACCATGTATCACATGGTCTGCAAATTCTTTTTGGACTTGGTAATCTCTCTGGGTACCTCAAAGACGTTCTCTCATACAGGCCCAATTTAATAATTCTATTGATTAAGAAGTGTGGGACCTTCATGAACTTTAAGGCATCAACTAATGAATTTTGATCCACCGAATCGAAAGCTTGCCGGATATCCAAAGAGAATACAAAGAGTTCCTCTCCTTTGTTCCACCATTCCCCCATGATCCTTTTAGAGGAGAAAATGTGGTCTTCCACGGACCGTTTACTCAGAAATGCAGCTTGGTATGATGGGATTTCTTCGGTGGTTTCATCCAATTTCATGAGTAAATTTTTTAAACCACGTTACAAAGAGTTATTTTACGGAAATCACTTGTCTCCTTAGGATACGGCTTTTTGGAATCGGTATCTGAATAGTTTCCGAAATATCTTCAGGAGCCCTGTTTTTGATCTAAATATTTTCAATCACTGTATGAAGTTCGTTCATATACTGCTTGGGTACATTTTTCAACAATTCCACATTTAAACCGTCTTGTCCCGGACAAGTACCACTTCTGAAGCCTTGGATGATTGCTTCAATGTTCATCTTTGATGGCACAGGGATGTACTCACCAGCTTCAGGAAGAAGGGGTATGTTATGATCTGTAACAGTAGCCATTTCAATTGATTGGCAGTATTCGTGATAGATTTCCGAATTTGGTACTTTTTATGTTGTTTGAGAAATTTATACGTGCATCTTAAACGTTGAAAAGGTTCAACCTTATCAATCTCCTCGAAGAATTGCCTCCAACGTTTCCAAATGTGTTCCCGTTTTACTCTTTCTAGTTGACTCCTGGCCTATACTACTTCTCGATGGCATCTATCCACATCCGAAAATTTCCGCTGTCTGTGCAGCTTCCTCTGCAGTGCTTGATAAACGTGTTTGGTGTTTGGTGATTGAGGTTCCTTTTTTCACTTTGGAAGTACGTCGTTAGCTGCTTCTGATATCACCTTCTTAAGTTTGTTCCACCGTTGACCTGTGTCCAACTCCTGTTGTTGTTCATGCTCAATATAATTTCCTCCGCAAACTTTTTCCGTAAATCTGGGTTTCGCAGGAGTTGTACGTCCCATCCCTGTTTGATGCTCTGGCTAGTTTCTTTCACGCGACCTGCTTTGTGATTGATTTGGTTTGGGTAGAACATTTTCTTCACAGACCCCATCAATAGCCTGTGATCAGATTTGAAATTTTGTGGGCAGCATACTTTGATGTTCTTCTCGTTTACTCTTATTTGCCGGCTTAGTGGCATTATCATGTGATCTATTTGCGACACCACGTTCTTATTACACACAATCAGCTCATACTGTACAACTAACTGTAGCGTGAAGATTCCATTTTCGTTGTTTTCCTCATGCAGCAATCGATGGCCGATCATTTTTTTTTTAAATCTTCATCTACATTCCTCCTTCCGATATGACCATTGAAATCACCGATGATGACCTAGTCATCCTCTGGGGGTATTTTTTGATATAATAATAGACAGCTCTGCAAAATCCACTGGCATCCTTTTGTCACTGGGAATATGCACGACTATTAAAAATAGTCCTATCTCTCCCTTTGATACCCATGCTGAAGCCATGTTTTCCGAGACAGCTCTGAAGTTCTTGATTTCGATACCATAATTTCGACGTACCAATATCCCGATTCCACGATGACTAGTTTTAGATTCAATCGGGCTCAAATGCCATTGATATGTGCGGGTCGTTGTTTCTCCCCAAGAAATTCTGGTTTCTTCTAGACCACACACATCAATGTATCGTTCATTTTGTGGATAGTCGATCGGATGATATTAGACAGGTGGGACGAGCTTTAAGTTAAGAACGATGTCGTGGTACCAAAACTTATTTTCGCATCGGACAACGCAATGAACAGAGCGCCTGAGCATCTAGCAGTAGCAGTATCTCCAACTGAGGCTTCAGACTCAGAGCAAACAATCGGTCCTTCTCAGGACCACACAGTTTTACAGAAAAAGTTAAATTCCTGTGATAAATAGGCGGTATTGTTCGATTTTCAGTGAGACTACAACATTATTTCCCACTTGGGTCCCGTTCAAATATTACGTTACGCGGAAAATGCCATTTTATAAAACATCCCCCTCCTATAACGAATCGTAACAATTTTAACTCACACAGCAAAAAATTAATTTAAATATCACATCACAGTGGATGCACTTCAATCGTGTCAAAAATATGGTGTACTTGCCAAAATGGAAAAAAAAAATATCATTAATACAGTGCATGAACTAACATTACGCTGCTTTTACTGCATTTGATTGCTTTTGTGGCCATAACAATTACATGAGATTTTCGACATGATTGAAGTGCATCCTCTTGGATGTAATATTAAAATTTATTTTTTGCTGTGCACCCAGCCCTTTTCATAAGCTGTTACTGGAAGAACGTTACGTAATAATCCCCATTAACACCTCTAGAAACAATTTGTAACAAATTCTGAACTACACACTTAAAAAAAACTAATTTTGCACGTGACGGAATCCATCTATGACATAAAATATGAGACTTAAACAAACAAATATTTAGTGCTCCGAGACTAAAAAGTTCGTTGCTCGACGAAAACTACGTTTGATTGAGCTTTATTTCACGTCTGTTATTACTTAAATTTATGTCAAAACTTACGCCCGTATATGTCACTCTCAGAGCACCTAAATTTACTTGAATTTTTTTGAAGTGTGTACTATTTCCAATTAGTGTAATATGACTCAGTAAGTGCTTATTTGATTACGAACCCGCGTTGAAAAATAATTCTTGGGAGTAAAATAAGCGATTATTGAGAAATTGTACAGCAGTGAAAATTGGTGCTATATCTCAAATTTCGACATGTGGAAGTAGTTGAAGGAACCGACGATATATTTTGCATGATACTACGAACACGTTGTAAAGTGCATAATAATGAGGCAACATGCAAGAATTTTTTTTATTAGGATTGTCCTCCAAATTTGTGAACAAAGGGGTGCATAAATCGATATGATCGTTATACTCTTTCTTTCCCTATTTCGCTGATATGGGAGCCACGGTGCCGAAATTATACACAACACGACAACACAACTTCTTTTATATGTTCAACGTCAATGTATCAGCTGACGTGTTTCGTCATCGGTTACTTGGCTTTTTCCGTACCGTTGACCGTAACTATTTAGCTTAAGTTTTATTCATTGAGACAATAATGGTCAGTTTAATTTTCCAATATACAAATATACAAATACACTGAAGTCTTTTTTGCAGGGTTTTTTACGCGGTTTTTTACACGGTTATTTTTACACGTTTTTTTTTTTAATTTTAGTGAATTGAGGTGGAAAATTTTAATTGGCAATTCTAAGGAAAATTAGTAAATAACCTCAATATCCTCCTATTTGGATTAAACTTTTCGATATGAGAGATCCTCTATATGTTTACAGATCATGGTCCCTTGATCCCTTTGGCTTAAGACTAATTTATCAAAACGGCGTATGTGTTTTACCATATACAGTTGGTCATAGATTCAAATATTCAGTGGCGTAGCTTGGCTGGGTGACAATCTAGCGGATGATTCGAGTGTCACCCCGTGATATTCAATAATCCAACTAAACCATGAAAATGGACACTAATCATTTCATTAGGACGTATCAGCTTTTGAAAACAATAACTTAAATCACCGATATCTTGCGTATAAAATCCATGGAAACTTTTTACACCATCAGAAAAGGAAATGTTTGCTTTACATTGCAAAATAGTTGTTGTACTTAAACAAGCCTGCAACATGGCAATTTCACGTAAACTTTCTTAAATTGATTAAAATACTGAATAATGTTCAGCTAAGCAGTTTTTGTCTATAGTGAAATACTTGTATTAAGAAAGTGAGAAGGATTAGTAATTTCCATATTTTTCAACTGCTCAATTGCTTATCCTAGACACATACGCGTATTTCGTCTTTATATTTTTTAAAGTACACCAGGGCAAGTTGAAATAAGTGAGGAAGTTGAAACAGAATGTGTATTTCTTAGCGGCAATGAATAGTCACTAGAGGAATTCACTATGCGCATCGTAAACATATACATGATCGTAAACATACCAGGGTCCATTGGAGATTAATAGAAGTTAACGCACACAATTTTTTCCCTTGATTTGTTTTCCGTCGATCTTGTTTTCCGTGCTGAGCACCAATGCTACCGACGCCAGGGAAGCCGCTCTTACACCTGGGCCCTACCTATCGACCCATCAACTCATGAACCGAGAACCAACGGCTGTACTTCCCTTGGGAAGGAAGACGTGATCAGAGATGTTGTGCCTCAGAACATCCCAGATTGAACCCAGGCCTGTTGTGGTGGGAAACTTAGAAAAACCTAATTTTACACGTGACGGAATCCGTCTTTGACGTAAAAGATGAGACGTCAACAAACATTTTTTTTTCCTTTGGTTTGTTTTTTCCGTCGATCTTGTTTTCCGTGCTGAGCACCAATGCTACCGACGTGCCAGGAAGGCAGCTCCCACACCTGGAGGACCCTACATATCGACCCATCAACTCATGAACCGGGGACCAACGGCTTTACTTCCCATCCGAAGGAAGGCGTGATCAGAGATGTTATGCCTCAGAACATCCCGGCGGCGCTGACTGAGATTGAACCCAGGCCTACTGGGGTGAGAGGTAATCACGCTTAACACTACACCACCGGCGCCGTTATCAACAAACATGTCATGTAATATTAAGTGCTCCGAGACTGGAAAGTTCGTTGCTCGACAAAAAGTACGTTTGATTGAGCTATAGGGTTAACTACCCCATGTCCGGCATAATCCGCCTTTAGTCTTTCTTAATCTAGTGCAGTTTAGCACCAAACGGAATGTTATTATTACTGATGGCTTTCAAATTTATTTACCTTTCCGTGCGTACCTTAAGATTTGATAAAGAGAAACCAATCGTTGAGAAATTGTCAAAAGTCTTACACTGCTTCTTGACATCAAACTCGGCCTAACGCATTGAAACGCCAATGAATTCACTTGGGCCTATCGGATGAATATAAAACATGATTCGCTCGGAGCGCTTCTTTTGTTTTTGGGAATAATGATTCACGCGTTCTCATTGACTTCGAACGGTAGCTTATTTATTAAAGTATCGGGCGATTAATGGGCGATTATACCGAAGTTGTTCTTTACCCTATTTCACGTCAGTTATGACTCAAATTTATGTCAAAGTTGACGCTCGTATATGTCACTCTCAGAGCACCAAAATTTACATGATTTTTTCTAAGTGTGAATGTACGAGGGTGTATGCGTTTACGACGCGCTATGTGAATACCCATAGTGTTTTAATTAATAACCCAGTAGTTTTCGATAGCGCACAATGCACCTTAACAATAATCACAGTGAACATTCACTTCCGCTAAGAGATACACTATCAACTTTCCCGCGCATGTCAACTTGCCCCGGTGTATCTTATTCGAAATTGTCCACATCAAGTCGTGCGGATACTATTTTATGCTTATGGACTTGACCTTTATAAGTAATTTAATTTGATATGTCACATGGTCGCATATCCGCAGTCTGTTTTTTTTTCTCTGTCATATCTGATTTCTTGCAAACGCAAAGCAAAGTAACATCATAGACAGATAAGATAATCCCCGATCAATGTTGGCCAATTTGATTGAAATTATTGAGTTGTGTGCAGGAAAATGATGTTGGATGGGATAAAGGCCAACTGCGGATAAAAGAGTCGGATCTTTAGTTTCAGTTTTTAAGGCCCTGTTGGAGCCTGTTCCAGATGTTCCGAAGTGACCACATCAGTAAGGAAACCAACAATACCTGTTTACTTAACCTTTCAAAATCAAGAAGCTTGTCAACGGCGCCGGTGGTGTAGTGGTAAGCGTGATTACCTCTCACCCCAGCAGGCCTGGGTTTAATCCCAGTCGGCGCCGCCGGGATGTTCTGAGGCATAACATCTCTGATCACGCCTTCCTTCGGATGGGAAGTAAAGCCGTTGGTCCCCGGTTCATGAGTTGATGTGATGGGTCGATAGGTAGGGTCCAGGTGTGGGAGCTGCCTTCCTGGCACGTCGGTAGCATTGGTGCTCAGCACGGAAAACAAAATCGACGGAAAAAACAAACCAAAGGAAAAAAAAAAGAAGCTTGTCACTTTTCACGACATGTTTTGACGATCAAAAGGAATTGTCCCTTAAAAGGCCCTACCAGTTCGAGAAAATTTTGAACGTCCACAAAATTCTAGGGTTTGGATCTCCCTATATCTACTGAGAAAGCCATAAAAAATAAATCTCCCTACATACCAGTCGAACAACCTAATAAGTCCACAAAAGTTTATACATAAACCAATCTATGCCTATCGGCTCGACTTTCAAAATCATAAACTTTGATACGTTGCACGGTATATTAGGAATTTCCCTACTGGCGGAACCTGATTTCAGAGCTGTAATGAAATTTGCTTCAAATAGTGGCCATTTTGAAGTTGTTTCGATGATTTTGGGATCGCATTGTTGGGTACGTAAAAGAGCGTAAAAATAGGTATTGTTTATATCATGAGAAGCGAACCACTCTCCCTCGCTCCCACAAGGCACAGTGGTTCCTGGCTGGCCAAAACCTCAAAAATTAAAGTTGATATTTTTTTATTTCAATATTTTTTTTTATCATTTTTACTTGTTAAGAGTATCTTAACTTGAATTATTTGAACAAAAAAAAAAGAGTGTCTTAGTGTTTTTAGGGACAGTTTCTGATATAAAAATTAGCAAAAATATACTTTTTTCTTCGCATTTAGACTAAGCAAAACATAAGACGGACACATCCGCCCACTATCATTTAGTAACCAAAAGATAGCTAGAAAAGTTAGCTTTCAGATAGGCATTAATGTGTTTTGCGATTTTTTGCGAAACATGTTGAAATTACGAATAACAAGTAAAGTGTTCTTTGAAAATATCTATTTTTAAGTTAAATAATCTGCGGTGTAGAGTAATGCGGGGCAAAAGTACGCACTTAACTTTTTTAGTAAGTTAACTATTGAACGAAAGGCAAATACCATGCGACCAAGTTACCACGTATTGCCTTAATGTATTACCTTTCAAACGTAGTACTGGAAATTACCAAAATATTTGTGTAATATGAGAACTGAAACAGTTTTTAAAAATAGTCAAATGACCCCCCCCCCCCCCTACGGGGCAAAAGTACGCATTGTACGGGGCAAAAGTACGTATTGAACCAATAATGTATTTGTCGCAAATAATGGTTGTAACAAATAGTTTCTTGAGTACTGTACCTCCCCTCTGGTCAACCAGGATTAGGGAGTATCCAAAAACTACGTTTTCTTTTTAGTGGCAGAAGCTTGAGGGAGGGAGGGTGATGAGAGTTGTAGTTTGTTAGTTTCCATAAAGGTTCATATAAAACATATTAGATATAAAGCACACCAATACGCACACACATACACACACGCACCATATATCTTTCTCTTATGGTTCATGAGTTATGATTTTTTTAAACAAGCAGGTTAGGGTGACCCCTAGACAATCGGCATTCTTTAAATATCTTTTTATACGTTCATTTCTCGTGAACCATATACTTTAAGAACTTTTTATGACGTATATTTTTGCTTAGTTGTTACCTCTTTTATTTGAAAAGTTATGACTAATTTTGTTGAAAAATATTACTTTTTTTTTAATTTAATTAAATGCTTTAAACACAAAAAGCTCTTGCAGTTTTTTTTACCAAAAATGAAAAAAAAACGATGTTTCCAGTTATGAAGTTTATTGTTTGAAAATCGGTTTGCTCCATTTTGAGATATTAACAATTGAAAAGATCATTTTTTCGAAGAAAATAGCCTTTAACTTTCTAATCAAAAAAGATAGTAACCTAGTTGCTTGAGCAAAAATATGCGTCATCAAAAGTTCTAAGTGTAATCAGAACTATGTTTTGGAAGAAATTAACGCATGAAAAGATATTCAAAGAAAATCGATTTTAGTGGCCACCCTAACCTAAAAATCATAACACATGAACCATAAGAGATAAAAACGTTGTGTCTTCTACAAAGTTGCTTTGAATTTATTATTCTACAACTGTTTAGAACACTACTTTGGTCTATCTCAAATAATACATAGTTTGTATTATTAATTCAACAATTTTATCAACCACCCTAATTTTACGAACATAAAAAGATTGAACAAAAAATATGAAGCAACTTTCCGTATGAAACCATATACCTAAAACTGACAGTTTGGGCGCAAACATTTTTGTCTTCCTAGGTAAATACGGCTGGGACCATTGTGCATTGGTTTTGGTTCTACTATAATCCTTTTTGTGACGTCTTGATTGTCAAGTTTTCTTTGTACAGCTAAAAAACATCTATTTAAACTGTTTTTTGCCTATTAGCAACAATTTTGAGGTTTTGGCCAACTTTTGTTCTAAGGGGAACCACTGTGCACTGTAATCACTGGAAATATTTATTTTATGACCAAACATTTTTGTGCTTTCTAAGATAGGTCATGGGTATCATAAATCATTTTTCTCCCTCTTAACCATACGTTCCTTTACATTAGAATAAGCTTTCGACAAAGCAGGCAGACTACTTTTTAGTGGATTCGGTGGAAGAGCATGCATTGAATTGCTCTTTGGAGGTGGTGGTGGTTTCTTCTGATGCATCATTTCCTTTGCCGCATCCGTCATCGAAGCTTGCGGGCATGACTTGCCAAGAATGTACAATTCCTTTACACATCCTTCAACGTGTTTTTCGTCAGGTTTCTGTTTTTAAAACTAAAAATTAATTCGCTGAAAACATTGCAGTGCCACGGATTAGATACCAACCTGTTTAGTTCCACACAAATCCAGAGACATTTGAAAGTTGGTAACCGGAACCAAGCACCGAAGAGTCCAATCACGGCTTCGATGGGCACACTCGTAGGACGGAATCTGAACAGGGAAAAAGAGAAAAGGAATTCAAAACATTTACCCTGGCTTGAATAATCCTTCTATTCACCAGTTCATCATCCAAGCTTCTCTCAAGACGGCCACTGTTGGAAGATGTCGACTTTTTTGCTGCATTAGATGTAGGACTAACGGAAATCGTGAACAAAAACCCGACAGCGATCACCAACTTCACCGGAAGCGCCCGACTTGAAGTCATTTTCCACGTGAGTGAGTTTTACTACAATTTACTGCTTCTGCTAGTCTACCTTGGTGGGAAGTGTATCGGACTCGGTCGAAGGCCCCCGAAGGACGAACTGAGCGGCAGCGCTCGAATCCATTGAGTGTTGCCTCTCGGTCGTGACATATGCATCTGTTTGCAATCTGTTGCAGTGCAGGGGTGTTCAAAGCGAATTCTGGTTTAGTTATTATTGAATTTTATAAGCGAATCAGGGATGTAGCATGTCTAATGTCGGTTTGCAACCGATATCTACACCCTGAATTATTTTGGTGTACGACGGTGTAGCACCGGTGTAGCTACACCGCTGAAACGATTACGACATACTTGACTCTTTTTTTTTTCAATTTAAAATGAAATTTAGCACATCCCTCCCGCGAAGAAAGCAATGGGTTTACAACTTTGAAACCTTTTCCGCATCGTGTTTCCAATCAGAGTGCAGTCAATGGGAAATGATTGCTTATTGCAACAATGTCAGAGTTGTTTAGACAAGTGAGGAGTGCGGTACGTGTCTCTACAGCTCTGGTATGATGGCAAAACGTCGACTAGCTTTCTTCTGATGCATACGGATGAGTTCAGATAAGTGGTATGATAAATGATAAGTTGGTATAAGACGTTATCAAAGACATAGTGGAAGAGAAAACATTTATTGCACTGATTCGGATGCAAAAATACTCCCAGCTAAAAATAAATTGATAGCGATGGGTCAATTGTTTAGTTTTTTATTCATTATTTCTGTCTGTGGAGTGGTTTTTACCTTTCTTACAAAGAAGGGTATACAAGCAATTGGAAAACCAGCATTCGATCTAAATAAGAGCCGGAAGGTGTAGAGTATCATATACAAATCGATTTAGCTCATAGATATCGCAACATGTCTGTGTGTATGTGTGTATGTGCACTGCCATTCTACGCATAACTGTCCCATGTAACTTTTGGGCATCTTCACTTTTATTCATAAAATAATAATTTTTAACATACATATGATGTGATGTGATGTGAATGGAACCCACTATCAGTGCAAGGATTACCAATGTGTGCAGATACTTTACCGGTTATAAAGTTCTGCCTGATAGTTTGTTGCAGCAGAGTGAATCAGCTTCATTGAAGACCTTTGGAAGACAAAATGACCAGATGGCCATATGTAATCACGTGACAAGGGACTGGCAAATCCAGTTCCATCGTCCAATCCAAATCCAGGCAATCGTCCAGTCAACAAATCCTTTGATTCCCTAAGGCTGTCCCCTCCCCCCGGCCCAGTTTAGAACATAATGTTTTAAAATATAAGATTTACAGTAATTTTCCAATTTTGTCAACCTCTCTTATATTGTTTATTCTGAGTTTATAAAAAAGCAACATCAAGTGTTATTGTCCCATGTTAAAATTCTAGGCATAAAGGCCCACGCACATTAGATCCGGATCGGACGCGTTGCGGTAAAGTGACAGCTAAATCTATTGTCTAACTATCAAATTTACGTCAACGCAACGCAAACGGATCTAATGTGGGTGGGCCTTAACAGTCCCACAAAAATTTGGTTGTTGAATCCAATAAATGAATCGATTTGAGTTCAGGAATGATTGAAGAAGGATTTTTTTATGATTACAGAAAGGGATAGCAGCTTTTGAAGTAGGACTACGTCTTTGATTTCTATATGGGGGTACACTTTGTGAAAACCGAAAATGGAACATGTAACAAATGAAGAAATATTTTGAACGTTAATAACTCAGCTGCCCCTGGTCCAATTTCAATAATTTTATCACCAATCGATCAGCAATATGGCTACGCATCGATAACAATGCTTCCGAACATTGATTTTCAACAAGAAACTATTAAAAAACTGGTAAATTTCCAGCATTGTCCAAAAGCGTCGAATTAACTAACAAATCCACCAATTACCTACATGCATATATGCTGCTTCCCCAGCACAGTCGTCAGAGAGTAGTAAGTACACGAAACAAGTCGAAGTGGCATTCGCCTCCAATCCTCGGGCGCGTGCGAATAGGGAAGATGGAATTGCGTAATATTTTGCACACTCATCGCCATATTCAGAACCAAACGCAAATTCTTCAAGATAACCACCATCCGTTGTCTAGCTCGCCGTGGCGGTGTCTGACGATCTCCGGTTTGATTTACGAGGTGTGCTGAAGGTGTTCCTGAAAAATGAGATCCGTGATGCTATCACCTACACTAAATACGCCAAGCGTAAGAGGCCATGGATGTCATCTACGTTTTGAAGTGACAGAGACGCACTCTGTTTGGTTTCGGAGGTTAAATCATGTTTGGCAACAAAACGGCTCTTTTCAGGGCCACCAAGCATATTATAGTAAAGAGTAGGAATATAATTCATCTGCCTGTTTATCCATATTCAGAACCAACGATCACACAAAATGCTCATGTAATCAAACTGGAAGCAGGGGTACAAATTATTTTGATCAACCTTGATCAACTTTGAATCGCCACGGCCGGATATTTTCGATGGAAGAAGCAACAATCTAGCATCTAATTCGACGAAGACGGCAGGAAACATTTGTGAAGCCGAGTTATTTACGTAAGAGAGTGTCGATGAAGAGAATCGATCAATGTAGATAGGACCTATTGAAAAGTGACGCGAGATTTGTTTTCCGTACTGAGCTCCAATGCTACCGACGCCAGGGAGGCAGCTCCCAGAGATGTTATGCCTTAGAACATGCTGGTAGCGCTGACTGAGATTGGACCCAGGCCTGCTGGGGTGAGAGGTAATCACGCTAACCACCAGCGCCGATATCTATCACGGCGAATGAGAACAACCCAAATTTGGGTTGAGCTATCTCAGAAATAAGAAATAAAGTGCAGGAACTCAGCGATGAGTAAATTTGCCGCATGTTTTGCCAGGTTTTTCCAGGATTTTCCAGGGAAAAATTCCCGAATTTGAGAAAAGTAAAGATTGGATTCACTTAGTCTATTGGTACTACTCCGAGGCTGATAAAAAAAATTCGTCAATTTCCTCATTTTCTGGCAGATTTTTTAGGTTTTCCACTGGAAACCATAAAACAAATTTACTCATCGCTGAGTTCCTACACTTTTGGCGATTATGAGTGAACTAAACTCAAATTTGGGTCGTTCTCATTCGCCGTGTACGCAAAAAGAAAAGAGCTAGTGTCGCTACTTGATAGCAAACTACTCATAATGGGAGGAGTCCTTGTAGCTTTTATACCACTTGGTTGCACATCATTCAGCTTTAACCTAAAAAGATATAAAGCAGCGCTGCTGTCTGGTATCATCTCATTTTCGCTTCGGACGGCGTGGTCAGCAATAGCAGCAGTAGGAAGGTGGTTAGTCCACTTTTCTATAACCCAATTAGCAACAATTGACTGATCGTGGCAAAGGAGGTGCCAATCGTCATCGCAAATTCTTCAAGATAACCACCATCCGTCGTCTGGCTCGCCATGGCGGTGTCTGACGTATCTCCGGTCTGATCTACGAGGTGTGCTGAAGGTGTTCTTGGAAAATGAGGTCCGTGATGCTGTCACCTACACTAAACATGCCAAGCGTACGTGCCTATGGATATCTTCTTCAATAAAACGGCCATCAAGCTTACATCAGTAAGAGTTGGAATAGAATTTATCTGTGCTTGTTTGTCCCTATTCAGAACCACAAGCCCCCAACGACCACACAAACTTGGAAGCAGGGGTGCAAGTGATTTTGATTGATTCTCGTAATCAACTTTCTCTTTGAAAAAGATTACTACAAATTGGATACGCCTACAATTCAAAAACGGAAAGAGTTGAGATAATAGATAATTGATCAATTAAAAGAACTTAATGCTCTTCACATTTATTCCGTCCACTAGCGGTCCTAAGTCAAGCTTCCGTTCGTGCCCCTAGGCACAGACCCCTCTACTTTTTTTTTGTTTTTCTGTGTTGGAACTGGACTGCTCTCCAGTCACACCGTCTAGATTGAACCCGCAAAAAGCACCACCTTCCGTTTCCACGTTTAAACGTATAAGAATGATTCGAAACATTACTCGACCTTTTCTCTTTAACAACATTTTCAACCTGGGACAGTTACGGCAGTAGAAATGTGAAGTACGGCCTGTTTCTCGGAAACCACTGTACGAAGTTGGACAGAACAAGCACCGAAAGAATGGTACTATTTCAGGGATTGGTGAATCAGTTTCGGAGATATAACCGGATCATGTTCCGATGAATATGAGTTTAGTATTTGCCAGAATAATTTCCATTGATTGTTCGAAAAATAGTCAATGGGTTGGGTCATACACCTATTCCCTATTGCTCTTTCGGTTTGTATTGAGGTCCCCCGTTCAAATCTGGCACAGTTGTTGGTAAGGTTACAAATACTCATTTCAGCTGAAACAATGTTTTTTTTTTATTATGAAATAATTAGATGCCATTATCATATTTTAAATTGGTAGGATACAAGAAGATTAAAGAATGTGTTTGACATATTAAAACTGTAAAAAAGGTTATCTTCCATTTAATTCCACTTAATTAATTTTGGTATCCATGACAGATACGTGGTCGAAATACGTATCTGTCATGGATACCAAAATTAATTAAGTGGAATTAAATGGAAGGTAACCTTTTTTGATGTTTTATTTAAGCATTCCGCTAACAACTCAATTTCATAACTTTAATATTAAACCTGTTTATTTCACTTCATGAAAGTCACAATCAACGATTTTTACACACTCACTCACTCACTCACTCAGCGATCAGAAAATCGCTGATTGTGACTCATAGAAAGCAAAATTTACAGGTTTTATGTTTCAAACGCATACTTTGTAACCTCTTCTTGTAAGTTACAAGTAAAACATGCCATCATACCATCTTTTGGTTTTATTATTCCGAAAAACATTATTTTAGCTGAAATGAGTATTTGCAACCTTGGATGTTGGGGACCTCAATATGGGAGAGGGCATATTTGATCCTCTGTTTAAATTTTGGATATATTTCAGCACAAAAATAAAATCATGATGTGTTTTTGCACATGCTCACATGGATATATATAACTAATTTCTTACTTATGAAAACTCTAGAGCCTCCAAAGTGATAAATACATAAATTCTCAAAAGTACACTGTTTTCCTGAAAGATGTTCATAGCCGCATTTTTAAAAATTGGGGGAGGCTTGGTCTATTGTTGATGTCAGGCATTTTTGTAGTTGATCTACACCAGTTGCTTTGTTGTTCTTCAGCCGACCGATCTCCTCCTCAACTTCTTGAAGATCAGGGGCCGGTAGCCTGTCGTCTTCTGCGCGTGCTCCAAGGCCTGTTGCCGTGCCACCTTCGTTTTCTGCTGCATCACCGTTGAGGTGCTCGTCATAGTACTGCTTCCACCTCTCAATCACCTCACACTCGTTCGTGAGAAGGTTACCGTCCAAGTCCTTGCACATATCGGCTTGCGGCACGTAGCCTTTGCGCGAACTATTTAGCTTCTCATAGAACTTCCGTGTGTCGTTTACGCGGTACAGATTTTCCATCGTCTTGCGATCTCGGTCTTCCTGCTGACGCTTCTTCCTTAGGAAAACCAAGTTTTGTCTGTTCCGCGCTTGTCTGTATCGCTTCACATTCAATCTCGTGCGGTGTTGCAGCATTCTCGCCCGTGCTGCATTCTTCTCCTCTACTAACAGTTTGCATTCGCCGTCAAACCAGTCATTTCTTCTGTCCGGGATTGCAGTACCTAGTGCCGCTGCAGCAGTACTACCTATGGCTCTTCCGTGGGTAGTGCAACTTCCAGCTGCTGCGCGTAGTCCTGGGCAACTCCGGCGTCCCGTAGTTGCTCAATGTTGGGTCGCGGCGTTCGACTTCGACGTGTGTTATGCACCGTTGAGAGTTTTGAGTGCATGCATACTGCAACTAGGTAGTGGTCCGAATCTATGTTCGCACTGCGGTACGTGCGGACGTTGATAATGTCGGAGAAGAATTTCCCGTCGATTAGAACGTGATAGATTTGGTTTTCTGTGTGTTGGTCAGGTGGCTTTGTGGATATCCTTGCGGGGGAAAAAGGTACTTCGAACTACCATACCCCGAGAGGCTGCAAAGTTCACACATCATTGGCCGTTGTCGTTCGATACGGCATGCAGGCTGTTTGGCCCGATTGCCGGTCTATACATTGCCTCCCGTCGTACCTGAGCGTTCATGTCGCCGATGACGATTTTGACGTCCCATTGCAAACAGCCGCCGTACACCTGCTCCAGCTGCGCATAGAACGCTTCTTTCTCGTCGTCGGGTCTCCCTTCGTGTGGGCAGTGCACGTTGATGATACTGTAGTTGAAGAAACGGCCCTTAATCCTCAACTTGCACATCCTCGCGTTGATCGGCTGCCAACCAATCACGCGTTAGCACATCTTACCCAGCACTACAAAGCCGGTTCCCAGCTCGTTGGTGGTGCCACAGCTCTGGTAGAAAGTAGCCGCTCGATGCCCGCTTTTCCATACCTTTTGTCCCGTCCAGCAAAGTTCCTGCAGTGCTACGACTTCGAAGTTGCGTGGTTGAAGTTCGTCATAGATTAACCTATCGCAACACGGGAAGCCGAGCGATTTGCAGTTCCATGTTCCGAGTTTCCAATCGTAGTCCTTATTTCGTCGCGTAGGTCTGTGCCGATTGTTCTGATCCGTATTTCTTTCTTCAGTATTTGCAACTGTGTTTTTTTTATTCCAGGGCGGCTTGTTGGGCCTGCCCCAACCCCCTGTCTCGCCGGGGGACCATCGTGCACAGCTCTGTTTAGAGTCCCACGCTGGCACTAGGACGGTGATCAGCCGCTCCTAACATGGAGAACAGACACCGTTTTGAGCCGCACCTCCATGATGAACAGACGCTCAGGTTTGGTGACGCATTTCCTCTATCACTATACTATGGTTACCGCGCCAGTGTTCGCGTCGCACCTCTTCACTTTGCTATTGCCGGACTGGCAACATTGCCCAGGCTACGCCACCCAGCTGTGTCCATGTTTCAGCTGGTAGTCTTTTGTTATCATATGACTCGAGGAGGCGTGAAGTAGGAACTTGTGAGGACCAGGGCTAGGTTTACCACGGCACCATAAACGAATTTCTCGCTAAGCTCGAAGCACCGTTCGACAGAAGATGATGTTATGATGAACACACCGATTGGGAAATTCATTTGCAGTCGGTTTATTCGCGAAAGAGAAAATCGATGTAGAGAATCTATCAACAATGATAGCCTTTTTTCTCGTGTTGCACGAGATTTGGGCCTTTTCGGAGCAGTACAAAAAATGTGTATTAGGAAATTGATCATGTAACCACTTCTACCAGCTCAGCAATCTTCATCCTCGCTGTCACTCCATTCTTCATCATTGTCATCACTTTGATCACTTTCACTATCTTCGCAATTTTCTTCATGTTCCAGATAGTCAGATACACAAAATTTCAGCATCTCTGCTTCGATGTCCTGATCCTGCTTACAGAGTTTTTTTTCTGCATGATTTTACCGACATGTACGACATCTTGGAATCGGACCAAGTTAAAGTTTCTCTCATCATGTCGGTAAGATTGCCCTCAGCAGAAGTTTTCCGTGCAAAGTGCAGCCGTGCAAACTTGTGACGCTTGTAACTTGTTTTTCCTGGCTGCTCGTCAACGAAATTCACTGTGAACGGCTATAAATGAGAATTTTTTAAGCATGGCACATTCTGAAATAAAAGATGTATATTAAAAACTATTAAACGCTCAATCTGCTCCAGTAGATGTGTAGACAAGAAGGGAGGTGTCTTACAAATGAAAATTCAGTCCGATATTGTTGCTCAATGACAGCATACAACTCTTTGATTTTATTGAAGTTCCAGCTGATGAGGCGATTATTGCTAATCAAATCCACGTTAACTTTAAGAATCTCGGCAAACTTCGCCGGTTGGGCAAGTAGTCTCTTCGACATGTTGCCGTTATTCGAACATCCACTCCCACGATTAACGTTTATTGTTAAATGAGCTTCCAATTCATCTGCCAACCGGCGAGCTTCTTTCTTAACTTCTGGGTGTGTCATTGCTGGATTATTGGGAACAGCTTTCTTTGCTGCATTTCTCTGAGGCCTTCCACCAAATTAGACAAATTCTTTAGAAAGCCATCTGTAGTAATTTTTCAAGATTCTAAACTTTGAACAAAATCCTTCTGAACTATGAATGAACTCAATGGAAATCTACGAAAATCCACACTGAGACCATAATAAAGAAATTATGCAGATTTTTGTCAGTCAGATGCAGATTAAACAGATTTTTTCGATTAAAATACAGATTGATATTCGAAAAAATGTGGCATCACTGCCTCTAACCAAAGAAGAATAATAAGATGAAACTGTAGGAAGAAAAACTTTCTATTTTAGTGGCCTCTTTCACGATCCCTTTCATCCAATTAATATGTGTCCCCGTATGCAGGGTAATTTGGTGGTTTTGCTGCTCCTCGGTAGAGATGAAATTTTGCGCCTTTTTTTCTATCAAAACAATCACACCAAAATCAGAGATGTTCCATTTTTTAATTACTCGATTAATAACTAATCGATTATTTTTTATTCGCTGCGCTGTCATTTTTCCACCAATGAGAGTGCAGCACATGTTTGAAACAATGGGTGATGATCCTTTGGAGAAGTTAATGCTTATATCGGCATGATATAACCGATTACAAATGTTTTACTTTTCGGTTCGTTAATCGATTAATCGATTATTCGAATGAAAATCGGACATCACTAGATGAAGGTGAAACTTCATTTCAAATATAAGGACCGTACATAAATAATGATGCAATTTGAAAGCGACTGGGGCTAATCACAAATTACGTACCCACGGTAACTGAAATAAACACGAGTGTTCACCGGTTGCTCTAACTCCATTACGCGCAGTCGGTTGAGAGCTATTCCCGAATTGCCACACTTGAAGACAAATATTGAACTCCGAGAACTTTTCGCACCTGTCTTATTTTTTTTTAAATTTAAATATCTCAAAAACCACAACTACTAGAGGCTTCCATACTTCAAGGAAGTTCTCTTAGTTGAAGTGTCGGCAAAAAAATTAGAAAAGGATACGCCTTTTTAATAGAACCTGAGTGATTCGCTTGGGTTGTCCCATCTGTTTTTTTTTCGATTTTGGTTGTGGATGTTATTTGATTAAATCGTTTCTCGCTATAACCAAAGAAGAATACTAAGATGAAACAGTTGGAAGAAAAACTTTTAATTTTAGTGTCCTCTTTCAAGGTCCCTTTCATCAAATGAATACCCCCGTATGCAAGGTAATTTTGTGGTTGTGCTGCCCCCTAGGTAGATATGAAATTTTGCGCTCTTTGTTATCAAAACAATCACACCAAAATCAGAGATGTCTCATTTTTTAAATTATTCGATTAACATCTAATCGATTATTTTTTGTTCACTGTGCTGTCATTTTTCCACCAATGAGAGTGCAGCATATGTTTGAAACGATGGGTGATGATCCTCTGGGGAAGTTAATGCTTATATCAGCATGATGTAACCGATTACAAATATTTTACTTGTCGGTTCGTTAATCGATTAATCGATTATTCGAATGAAAATCGGCCATCACTAGATGAAGGTGAAACGTCATTTCAAATTAAAGGCCGTACATAAATAATGATACAATTTGAAAGGGACCGGGGCTTATCACAAATTACGTCGCCATGGTAAATGAAATAAACATTAGTGCGGACCGGTTGCTATAACTGTCAGTATACGCATTTTTAAAATATAAACCAAGCGATCGTATCAAACTTTGATGGTGAATAGGAGAACGTCAAGTATTTTGCTGAATATTTTGCTTGCCTTAAAACATAGGAAGCGGAACACTTTTTTACTTTTGCTGATAAATTGACTCATCTGAGAAGCTCCAAAACTTGATCTACAGTTGAAAAATTTGGTTCTGTATCATTTTTGCATGAATTCTGCTGGTGTTCAGGAATATGTTTGTTGAGAAAAATGGAAAATTAGAATAGTGCCTTAGTGGTTCTGATCTTCCCGATATCTTATGTGTGAATAGTTTAGGTACAAATCAGTTCAGATCTATGAAAAATCGTAAAATGAGAAAATTACTGATGGAAATTGGCAAGATGTAAACAAACGGTTTGGTTGACGTATTCTATCGAACTCGGCTGGCGCACTCTACATTGGTGGTGCATTAAAAAGGCTATACGTTTGAACTTGCCACTCGCCAGACTGCAAAGCCGAAACTCGTAGTCGGAAAATCATGTCATAAGAAATCTTGTTCTACGGCTCTGCGACGCTTACGCAATTGAGTCTTGACAAATAAATGGATTTAAAAAATAACAGATCATGGCCAATGAAATTAATTTAGAGAGCGAGGGTCACTTCTGCTAAAATGAAAAAAAAAAACTCAGCTCTAGGTAACCTAGGCTAGGAAATTTCTCTTTCATCTGAGTTGAAGTGACGCTCTCTCTGAGTTAGTCTTATCGGCCCTGTAGATAACATATTTGGTCAAGCGGTGAAATATCACGCCAAACTTTTACTGTGTCTTGATAAGACGTGCGCATGCGCATTTTGCGATTTAAAGCTTTGCCCCAGCGCTATCTATGTAAAAATAAATAAACCCGTCTTTTCATGGATAAAGCTTCGCTATGTAGATAAACTGCAAATAAAGATTCACCGAAGTAATTAGGCATCGTACACGGCCATAGAGCCCAACTACAAATTGAATTAACTTTCCCTCAGTTTGGGAACAAACAAGCAAAAACTATACTTAAGAACTTAGTAAACGCTTCTCAGATTAGGGTAAACGTTCCTTAGCTTCCGCTTTTGTGTTTATTTGCACGCTAGAATCGAGTCACTACTAACTATAAGTAAATTTTGTACCCATGCAAAAGTATCCATCTCCCCAAAATGTACTCAGTTCTTAGGTGCATTATGGGCAAATCTTTCAACCTACATATAAATAACGATTATCCACAAACATAAAACTGGATATGTGCACACTGCAATCGAAACTAACCCAGAGAGTGAGCTACTTTTACTCAGTTATGAGTAACTTTTACTCAATGTTATGGAGATATTTCTAAAAGCGTAGTAAGAAATTTATTCATACGAATGAGTAAAAGTTACTCACTCTCTGAGTAAGATTCGTTTTCAGTGTGAAAGCAACATCTCTCGAAAAAGTGCACATATCCACTTTTATGTTTGTGGATAACAGTTAGTTATATGTAGGTTAAAATATTTGCCCATAAAAAGGATACATACACCTGAGAACTGACTGCTTTTTGGAGCAATGGATACTTTTCCATGCATCTAGCTGATGGGAGGGAGCACCTTGTTTTGTCTAACCCCGGTTTTTATGTCTCGTTCAGAAAATAAGAAAAAGTCGATTTTTTAGTATAAGAAGGAGATATTTTATTCAAATTTCAATTTAAGAACATTCTGGAACGTGAACATATGGCGTAACAAAATCAGTGTGTTGATAAATAAAATCGATGAAATGTGATACTTTGGTCAGAATACCAGGATACGGTGCAATAGTGCAAGGTTTAATACTCCACGAGACGATTCCTACTTGAACACCATTGTGTAGCAGTGGGCCTCCAGAATCACCCTTAAACGTAAAACGTTAAATAGATGAATAGTTAGTTGCCTCACAGCCAATAACTTACATTGCACTGTCCTTTCCCGCCACCCGGATAGGCTGCACAGATTTGTTCCGGGAAAATGGTACTGTCATGAATTTGATCGCACACTGTATTCGGTACAACGTAATAATCCACCCGTTGCAGTATGGTTGGAGCAACTTCATCTTCATTTAAGCCCCACCCAATCAGTGTAACTGCTGGAACCGATTCCGGTACCTCAAAGCATGGTCGAGGCAGATGAACTGGTTGAACTGATTCCCCAAACAGTAAAGGACGTTTCAACTTGAACACTGCAATATCATTCACGAAACTGTTGAACGGATCATATCCAGGATGTATGACAACTAGTTCAATATCGTAAACGGTTTCGTCTACTGGTCTGGATATCTCCGTTTGGCCGACTTGAACCGTTGAAAGATCCGGAGTCATAGTTTCGTGCACGCAATGGGCTGCGGTGAGAATCCAATGATTTGTCAGTATACTTCCACCACAGGTATGTCCCCCGTGTGAATTACGCAATGAAATCATAAATGGGTAATCCTTTATGGATGCATCCGTTCCGTTGACGATTTTATGGTTGCGTGGAGCAGCTGTTGATTTAATTTTAATTATTTTAGTTGTAAAAAATAATACATTTATAATAACTAACCATCAATTGCAAGCAAAACCACCGTGAGCCAAATGATCTGAAGTATCATTCTTAATAGGTTTTGTATATTAATCTACAAACCTTTAAAATACACTGATTCCTTTATTAAACATGGAGATTTTTATATTATCGGATTTTGTTGTTCGCTTATCGCAAAATGCTTGCCAAGAGAGCATTTATCATTATACCTTTTGTACCTAATTCATAGCTTGAATCAGATAGCTCCACAGCGGTATGTCTATATAGGTCAACTGCGTTACAAAGCTGAATACGGAAATGCATTTATCTACGTGTGGATTTTTTTTTTCTTTATTAAAGAAACTTTTAGCCTTGAGCTCGACGTGTGTATATTATTTACATTAATAAAATGATCGTATCGCATACAAGAGTGGTTTTCAACCCTCCAAGGGGCATTCGGCCATCCTATGGGGAGAATTGTGCTTGAGAAAATACACTGAAGTCTTTTTTTACACGGTTTTTTTTTACGCGGTTTTTTTTTACACGGTTTTTTTTACGACGATTTTCGAAATAACGCGGTTTTTTTTTACGCGGTTTTTTGAAATAACGCGGTTTTTTTTACACGGTTTTTTGAAATAACGCGGTTAAAGAGCCAAAACATTCTAAGTGTTTTCTGAGGAATGGACTTAGCCAAAAAAACAAACTTGGAAGTGTACATCTAGTGGATTCACCGGACAACATGAGTACATACATATTTTCGGAACGGGAACGACGTGTAGAGGCCGGAAATCGATGATTCATGCCATTTTGGAATCCAAGATGGCGGCTTCCGGTTTTGTGAAAAACTGTCAAATAGCCAACCATATGGATATTTTTGGAACGGGAACGACGCGTAGAGGCCGGAAATCGATGATTCATGCCATTTTGGAATCCAAGATGGCGGCTTCCGGTTTTGTGAAAAACTGTCAAATAGCCAACCATATGGATATTTTTGGAACGGGAACGACGCGTAGAGGCCGGAAATCGATGATTCATGCCATTTTGGAATCCAAGATGGCGGCTTCCGGTTTTGTGAAAAACTGTCAAATAGCCAACAATATGGATATTTTTGGAACGGGAACGACGCGTAGAGGCCGGAAATCGATGATTCATGCCATTTTGGAATCCAAGATGGCGGCTTCCGGTTTTGTGAAAAACTGTCAAATAGCCAACAATATGGATATTTTCGGAACGGGAACGACGCGTAGAGGCCGGAAATCGATCATTCATGCCATTTTTGAATTCAAGATGGCGGCTTCCGGTTTTGTGAAAAACTGTCAAATAGCCAAAAATATGGATATTTTCGGAACCAAGACGACATCCAGAGGCCGGAAATCGATGATTCATGCCATTTTGGAATTCAAGATGGCGGCTTCCGGTTTTGTGAAAAACTGTCAAATAACCAACAATATGGATATTTTAGGAACCGAGACGACATCCAGAGGCTGGAAATCGATGATTCATGCCATTTTGGAATCCAAAATGGCGGTTTCCGGTTTTGTGAAAAACTGTCAAATAGCCAACAATAAGGATATTTTTGGAACCGAGATGACATGCAGAGGCCAGAAATCGATGATTCATGCCATTTTGGAATTCAAGATGGCGGCTTCCGGTTTTGTGAAAAACTGTCAAATAGCCAACGATATGGATATTTTCGGAACGGGAACGACGCGTAGAGGCCGGAAATCGATGATTCATGCCATTTTGGAATCCAAGATGGCGGCTTCCGGTTTTGTGAAAAACTGTCAAATAGCCAACCATATGGATATTTTTGGAACGGGAACGACGCGTAGAGGCCGGAAATCGATGATTCATGCCATTTTGGAATCCAAGATGGCGGCTTCCGGTTTTGTGAAAAACTGTCAAATAGCCAACAATATGGATATGTTTGGAACGGGAACGACGCGTAGAGGCCGGAAATCGATGATTCATGCCATTTTGGAATCCAAGATGGCGGCTTCCGGTTTTGTGAAAAACTGTCAAATAGCCAACAATATGGATATTTTCGGAACGGGAACGACGTGTACAGGCCAAAAATCGATGATTCACGCAATTTTGGAATCCAAAATGGTGGCTTCCGGTGTGTGAATGTTTCAAAAAAATGTTATGCAACAAATTTTAATTAACTTTTTTTTTCGATAATCTGTAATTAATCTTCTTACATTTACAAGAACTTCATAAATTCAATGTTGAACAACATGTGATACCAGTGACTTGGTTGTGGAATGCATGTAGCACTAGAGGTTATACAGGTATAAGTGGTAATGGCCTGCCGAGATTTGCTCAGCCGAGCTCGGTAGAAAAAAAACTTAGTGTGTGGATAGTACTTAACATAACAGGAACTGGGGTTGAAGTTGTCGCTGACCGAATAGTCAAAGTCATGAAACACAGTGAACGAAGAATCCTTGTCACTGAAATCGATGTTTAGCCAATAAGACATCATGGACACTGCCACTGCCAAAGTAACTCTAGTCGGAAACCTGACAGACTTAAATCTTATTTACATAACTAAGACTTATCGATACTTAATACAAGCAAATGATGAAATTAAAGCATACCCCGTCAGTCAATGCTAACCAGTATATTATTGCGGTAATGCTCTTCGACAGAGGAACCATGCCATTAGTGCGAAGCATTTTTAGTCCACTGCACAGTGGTCCAGAATGCAGATTTAGGTGTAATGATATGTTTTGAGCCTGAAATTGGAACTTTAGACTAAAAGTCTCTTCTACAAAGTTGTTTTTTAAAGTTAGGCCCTTATTTTTATGACAATGAATTCTAGGGTGGTTCTTATTATCATTAAAATCAAATATCTAACTTTTTTGTTTGAATAAATTAAGGTATACATTTTTCGGCAAAGTTATAGCTGAGCTAATTTCAAGCAACTTTGTAGAAAATAACTTTTTTGTATCTCTTAAATTGGCCGATTTAGAGCTATTTTCTTGAATTGAGTTAGGGTGGCTCTTAAAAATACAGTTTTTTTGCTCTATTTATCTTATTTCGAATTTCTCAGCAAAGATGCCTACAGATAACTTTTAGATCTTAAAAAGGCGCAAATTTTTAATGCCCAAAGCTTGTCAATATCTTTCGCCGATCAAGAGTTATTGACGTTTTTATACTAAAAGTATGCACTTTTAAAATGTTAATATCTCTGTTGGGCGCAAACAAAAAAAAAGTTTTTTTGCAGCATTTGAAAGAGCGTATGTTATTCTCAATAATATGAAAAAAATTGGAGGTATGTTATTTTTAAAACTCGTATAAAATCAATTTGAATTTATTCATATTTTTTACTATATTTGAGTATATCTTTTTTATTAGAAGAGATACAGGCAACAAATTCAGCTATAAAACATTCGTCTTAAAGAGTTTCAAAAGTCTCTAGAAGATGACTTTCATGATAAATTTCAAATAAAAAAGATGGATTTCATAGGACCACTCTAATGACAAATTTATATAAAATGTGCTAATACATTTATTTCAATATTTGAACATTTAGTGTCTTGGAAGAAGTTTTTGTTCTTAAAAATTCCCTTCTTTTGGTGTTTGCAAACGTCAGGGTGGTCCTCAAATTAGGAAATTTTTAAAACTAACTTTTTTGTTTTACAAAATATAAACATGTGTTGTTCAAAAAAGTTGTAGTTAAGTTACTTGCAAGCAACTTTGTCGAGAAAATTTTTTTTCTATCTCTTAACGTTCTCATTTCAGAGTGATTTTTCGGAGTTGACTTAGGGTGTTCCTGGAAAAAATAGATTTTTAGCAATAACTTTTTTATTTGAAAATTCTCATGTAAATTATATTCTAGAGACTTTTAAAACTCTTTAAGACAAATGTTTTATAGCTTAATTTGTTGCCTGTATCTCTTCTAATAAAAAAGATGTACTCAAATATAGTAAAAAATATGTATAAATTCAAATTGATTTTATACGAGTTTAAAAAATAACATACCTTTATTTTTTTCATATTATTGAGAATAACATACGCCCTTTCAAATGCTGCAAAAAAACTTTTTTTTTGTTTGCCCCAACCAAAGATATGAACATTTGAAAAGTGCATATTTTTAGTATACAAACGTCAATAACTCTTGATCGGCGAAAGATATTGACAAGTTTTGTGCATTAAAAATTTGCGCTTTTTTTAGATCTAAAAGTTATCTCAAGACTCCTTTGCTGAGAAATTCGAAATAAGATAAATAGAGCAAAAAACTGTTTTTTTAAGAGCCACCCTTACTCAATTCAAGAAAATAGCTCTATATCGGCCAAGAGATACAAAAAAGTTATTTCCAACAAAGTTGCTTAAAATTAGCTCAGCTATAACTTTGCCGAAGAATGTATACCTTAATTTATTCAAACAAAAAAGTTAGATTTTTGATTTGATTGATAATAAGAACCACCCTAGAATTCATTGCCATAAAAATGAGGGCCTAACTATAAGGAACAACTTTGTAGAAGAGACTTTTAGTCTAAAGTTTCAATTTCAGGCTCAAAACATATCATTACACCTAAATCTGCACTCTGTACCACTGTGCACTGATACCAGCGCTCATTTCTGAAAAAAAAAAACTTATAATTTATTCATTGCTTGCAAAAAGAATAGATGAATCAGGGCACATGTATCAGTATAAATCAAATTATAAAACTCTATAGTGTGAAAAAAATCAACAAATTGAAAAATTTACTCGGAGTCGTATGTTTGCGAAAAGAATTATTTCGCGAAGTTCTCTTTGGCGCAATTCCGATTTGCAGAATCCTATTTTGCGGTATAAGGATAAAATTTCTGCAAGATAGGACATTACGCGAAATGGGATATTCTGCCAAATAATATTCCGCTTGATGAAATAGGTTACCCCGTAAATCGCTATTGAAATGCCACTGCCGTCAAACTACACTGGAGTCGCTTTTTACGCGGTTTTTTTTTTACACGGTTTTTTTTACGCAGTTTTTTTTTACGCGGATTTCGGAATTTACGCGGTTTTTTTACGCGGATTCCGGAATTTACGCGGTTTTTTTTACGCGGATTTTGGTTTTTTTTTACGCGGATTTCAGAATTGACGCGGTATATCGCTTTTTACGCGGTTTTTTCTTACACGTTTTTTTTTTACCCGGTTTTTTTTTACGCGGATTTCGGAATTTACGCGGTTTTTTTTACGCGGATTCCGGAATTTACGCGGTTTTTTTTTTACGCGGGACGTATCACCCGCGTAAAAAGCGACTCCAGTGTATAGGGCGCCTTGATAATGTTGAGCCGACTCTTTCAATTAGTAATGGATGAAATGGTTTTGCAGAACATACATGTATACCACATTTTTTTTTGACCATGTCAAACAGTGGAATTTAAATTGAAGTTTAATTTAAAGGGTCTACTTCAGTACATACCGTGCACTGGTAGTGGCAGTGTCCATGATGTCTTATTGGCTAAACATCGATTTCAGTGACAAGGATTCTTCGTTCACTGTGTTTCATAACTTTGACTATTCGGTCAGCGACAACTTCAACCCCAGTTCCTGTTATGTTAAGTACTATCCACACAATTAGTTTTTTTTTCTACCGAACTCGGCTGAGCAAATCTCGGCAGGCCATTACCACTTGTACCTGTACAACCTCTAGTGCTACATGTATTCCACAACCAAGTCACTGGTATCACATGTTGTTCAACATTGAATTTATGAAGTTCTTGTAAATGTAAGAAGATTAATTACAGATCATCAAAAAAAAATTAATTAAAATTTGTTGCATAACATTTTTTTGAAACATTCACAAACCGGAAGCCACCATTTTGGATTCCAAAATTGCGTGAATCATCGATTTCCGGCCTCTACACGTCGTTCCCGTTCCGAAAATATCCATATCGTTGGCTATTTGACAGTTTTTCACAAAACCGGAAGCCGCCATCTTGGATTCCAAAATGGCATGAATCATCGATTTCCGGCCTCTGCATGTCGTCTCGGTTCCGAAAATATCCATATCGTTGGCTATTTGACAGTTTTTCACAAAACCGGAAGCCGCCATCTTGGATTCCAAAATGGCATGAATCATCGATTTCCGGCCTCTGCATGTCGTCTCGGTTCCGAAAATATCCATATCGTTGGCTATTTGACAGATTTTCACAAAACCGGAAGCCGCCATCTTGGATTTCAAAATGGCATGAATGATCGATTTCCGGCCTCTGCATGTCGTCTCGGTTCCGAAAATATCCATATCGTTGGCTATTTGACAGATTTTCACAAAACCGGAAGCCGCCATCTTGGATTTCAAAATGGCATGAATGATCGATTTCCGGCCTCTGCATGTCGTCTCGGTTCCGAAAATATCCATATCGTTGGCTATTTGACAGTTTTTCACAAAACCGGAAGCCGCCATCTTGGATTCCAAAATGGCATGAATGATCGATTTCCGGCCTCTGCATGTCGTCTCGGTTCCGAAAATATCCATATCGTTGGCTATTTGACAGTTTTTCACAAAACCGGAAGCCGCCATCTTGGATTTCAAAATGGCATGAATCATCGATTTCCGGCCTCTACACGTCTAGATTATACCATGCAAGAGTGGAAATGGCTGAATTCCAACACAAACCTGGTTCATTGTCTGGCTTTGTGGAAGCCAGCTGCTTTCAAGATGGTTAGGATTTACAAATGAGAGAAAATTCCGTAATGGTGTGATCAAAGCATTCGGAAGGTCTTTACCTCCAGAAGAACTTTATCATGAACGAATATGTTCTAGGTGATCATGACTTACAAGTACCGAATAAAATTCCATGCACACTGCTCAGTTTTTTTGTTATGATGAATTTTGAAATAACACGGGTTTATCACACGGTTTTGTGAAACACATGGTCTTTTTTTACACGGTTTTTTGAAACAACGCGGTTTTTTTTTACACGGTTTTTTGAAACAACGCGGTTTTTTTTTACACGGTTTTTTGAAACAACGCGGTTTTTTTTTACGCGGTTTTTTGAAACAACGCGGTTTTTTTTTACACGGTTTTTTTTTACGCGGTACGTATCCCCCGTGTAAAAAAAGACTTGAGTGTATAATCTGTTACTTTAAGTTTCTAGTGGGAAATGTTGCCCAAATTAATGACGGTATATTGTACTCAGCCAAACAGTATTCTCTTTTGCGATTAAGAATAGTCAACTATGGAAACGTAATATTAAAACCATAAAATGCTCCTTAAATCTTGTAAAAATGCTCCTTTACTGCGTAGCTACTCAGATTTTTTAGACAGGGGAGCGGAGCGACGGGAAAGCGTTTAGAATTAGCTTAAAAAAACTTATGTTAAAATTTTCATAATAAGCTTCTTTAAGAAGCTTTTTTTTCGAGGGGGACGACTCTATCTACGATGCAGGAAATATTGTGTTGTGCTGTGGCTAGCTGCGCGTACGCTGAGTAGATAGAAAGAAGATTTATCACGATTTTGAAGATTGCAAAAAGATGATGCGCGATGCAAGCATCTAGAATTGAGATTTAGATGTGTCGCCCCTCTTGCTTTTTTTAACAAACCTTGAGAAGTTTTTTTTTAATAAGTTTTAAGAAGCTTCTTTTATGAGCTTTTTTTAAGAATTATTAAGAAGCTGCTTTAAGAATACTTTTCTTGAAAATTTTATATATTATTGTATAAAAAATAAATAAAAAAATATATATTAAAATTGAATATATTATGTTGCTAAATTGGCAATCGAGATTCTTTTCAAATCTTAAGCTCAATCAAGAAAATATTTCATGCTTTTTCTTACTTTTAAATCCATCTACTCTCAGCGTGCTCTATCCTTTCACAGGAAATCTTCAAATTTTTCGATAATCTTCTTTGTATCTACGTACACATCTCACGACATTAAATCAACAGTTTTCCTGCATCTTAGCTATAGTCGGCTCCCTTGAACTTGGTCCTTGGTAGTATAGTGAATGTAGCGTTGCGAGTGCTGCTAAACGACGCAATGCTGAATATGGTTTGAAGAGCCATTTATCAGCACGCCCAAGTAACAATTTCGGTTTTATAAGGGTTCTGTAGACCATGATTTAGACTTGTAGCATGCTTTAAAACCTCCATAAAACTTGCAATGTTACTTGGGCGGCCAACATGAAAAAAATGGCTGATCTTCACAACACTGATCACATTAACTAGCCGCTAGAGTTCTGGAAACGTGTTGTCTGGTCGAATTAATCAAAGCTCGAGCTGTTCAACAAGAAACGAGGTCTAATAATATGGTGGAAAAGCGACGAGCCGCTTCAAGACAGACATCTTCAACCAACCATGAAACACGGTGAAGAAAATGTTATGGTTTGGGAACCAACCCAAATCCATAGCATAATGACTGCAGATGGGTATATCGATATTCTTAGTGAAAATTTGGAAGAGTCCTAGCTGAAAATGGGCCAACACGTTTCAGATGGATAACGATGCCATATGAAATATGGCATAGAAAACACTCAATTTTGTCCGTTCCTGTCGCATAACACCTATGGATTGCCAACCCTAGCCCCGATTTGAACCGAATAGAAAATATTTGGGCTATCATCGATAACTGTGTGAAAAAAATGGTGTTATAAACAAACAAACATATTTTACAGTACTGCAAAAGGCCTGGAATGATTTGGATCCTCAGCAGCTCAAAAACTTGGTGGACGCATGTCAAAACGGACATGTTTTGGATTTTTTTGATTATGTTTTTTTTTTCTTGTCATACTAATTAAAATATCTTTTAATATAAAACTTATGTATTAGAAATTCTGCAATAAACATCATTAATACTATTAAGGCCTTATAGGTTTTTATTTTACGAAACACAAATCAAAATTACGGACTCTATTAGCGGCGCAAGGGGTGTAGTGGTAAGCGTGATTGCCTCTCACGCCAAAAGGCCTGGGTTCAATCCTAGTCGGCACCACCAGGATTTTCTGAGCCATAAATCTCTGATCACGCCTTCCATCGGGAAGGGAAATAAAAGCCGTTGGCCCCCGGTTCACGAGTTGATGGGTTGAAATGTAGGGTCCAGGTGTGACAGTTGCCTCCCTGGCGTCAGTAGCATTGGTACTCATTAGTACAGAAAACAAGATCGATGGAAAACAAACCAAGGAAAAACAAAACGGACTTTCTTGGATACTAATAAGTTTTGTTTAAATGTTTACATTTATTGTGGGTGGATCTTTTACGTGTTTTAGTCAATTTAGATTTTTTTTTTTTTTTTAATGAGGTGTGGATCCAAAAATGTTGAAAATCACTAGAACACAATTGTTTTTTTTATGGTTTCTTGGAGATTAGGTGTGTAATACATACAGGGATCAGATTTTTACTATCGAACAAAAGTGATAAACAAATACAGCTATTCCATAGCAAAACGATATAGTGTTTCTCAGATTTTCGAAAAATGGTAGTTTTGTTCCTTATTGCTTTCTTTTTTTCTTTGTTCGAGACCTAACACCACTGCGACCAGTAATTTAAATTGTTGTAGTATATCCCGTGTCCTTAGTTCAGTACATCTCGAATAACTCCATCACTATTGAGAAATGATGAAGTATTCCATTTTTTTACAGTTGTTATTCTTGCATTTATCGCAAGGATCCGACTCTAATTGAAAGGTCCCGCTATTTATACTCTTCGGAGTGTTTAAACACCCTCCGAACACCCGTTATATGAAGACTAACTAACTCATGTTTTCCTTGTTTCAAGATCATCCTCGGTGAACAAAGCCGAGTCTTGTCACTATCAACAAGGCATGCAACGTAACAAGAACTAAGATGTGTTCCTTTGATTACTGTACAATGCTGTTCCCCTAGTTTGAAGTAGTCAGGACTAGGAATCGGTGGCAGATGTTACATCCCGTATCGTACCACGAAAAGGTGATCCACCCACGTTACGCTAAATATTAAACCGGTATTTTTTTATTTTGTCATTAGGTCACCCTAATTTCCATGTTAGAGTGGTCTAAAAAATCGATTTTTTTCAAAAAGGACTTTTTTCCTAGCTTCTGAACCAGAGGGTCGATTACAGTGATCAATATATTAAATGAATGGTAAATGAAAATACATTTTATGCAAAAATATAATATTATCCAAAATTGGAATTCTGAATTTAAAACTACAAGGGACAGCCATGGGGTTGTACGTTGTACGTAGGACTACGTGGTCTTATCAGCCCAGTGGCAGGCGCGTAGGCAACATGTTATACCGTGACAGCGGGCCCAAAACAGCAAAATAAACGATTTGAGCCCGGGACATGCTGCCTACTGTCAAACGCTGCTGATGGTATAGGCCTCGTCACTGGCCTGGGTCTTATATAATAAATCTCATTTGTTAACTGCAGCAGGAGCTTATGTTTTATGTAGGAACTTGAGCGGGGTTCTCTCGACTATGATTGCCCTGAAAAGAACCTTTTGATATGAATTTTAGTTGGACAGTTGGGGGGCAGCCTTGATAGCTAGCTGCTTGGCGGGGAGCCTTTTGTTGTGTACTGGAGAACACCACCACTCACCACGCGATGATTTAATAAACACCGTTTGGTGAGACCGGATGGAGTGATTAACGTTCAAAATCTTTCATAATTTTGTTACATGTTCGATTTTTGGTTTTCACAAAGTGTACCCCCATATAGAAATTACAGACGTAGTCCTACGCCAAAAAACATTGATTGTATTGTTTTTTTTTATGGATTTCATGATTTTAGACAGAAGGTGCAATATGTTTTTATATTCTACCGTGCAAATTTAGGCTTTTTCACACAACTTATCAAAAATTTGGCAATTTCGTTCTTGAGTTATATTTTTTGAAATTATCAAGATTTGGGTTTTCGCTCAATACTCCAATGGGTCTAGACTATGCATCTCCAGTGATTTAAAGTGACTGCCACATGGTCGCAATGATTTTTCTAAAAAGCATTTTTAATTACCTTTCATTTGATATTTTCATCTTTGAAATCGGCCCAGTGGTTCAAAAGTTATGATTTCTTTTAATTAAGCCATTAACTTACATGGAAATGGTCACCCTAATGGCAAAATAAAAAACATGGGTCAAATAGAAGGAACAAAATGTTTAAAGACAAGAATATCCAGACACTTTCAAATCTACAAGACACTGACTTACATTATGGGTGCTCTCAAACAAGCTTTCAATTTTAACAATAGTGAACTTCGGTATCTATGATGAATGTTCGGAAGACAAAAAGTCGAAGAACAAAAGGTCATAGGGCAAAAGGTCGAAAAGACAAGACATCGAATGGACAAAAGATCAAATTAAATTTAAAGGGACATAAGGTAGAATGGACAGAATTTCAAAATGGAAAATAGATCAAAGGGACAAAAGGTTGAAATTGGGAGGAAACAGAACGATATTTTAAGATATAAATGGTCCCCTGTGGGGTTTTAGGACAAAACCCAAGTAGCACAATTCTGTCTCAAAAAGTTGCAGCAACTTGTTTATAAATGAAATAAGCCGTATATAAGTTTCCAAGACAAATTTATAACAAGGGTGCTACTAGGGAAAGTCGATGGGTAAAAGATTGAATGAACAAATGGTCAAATGAACAAAAAATCGAATGAATTTTAGGGGGACAAAGGGTTGAAATGGGCGATCAGCGAATGAAGTTTAAAGGTACAAAACGATGAATGAACAAAAAATCGAAAAAAACGTCAAATGGACCAAAGGTCAAATAAAATTTAAATGAACAAAATGTGGAATGGAAAAAAAAAAAGTTTGAAATAGGTGAGAGGCTGAATAAACAGAGCATCGATTAAAATTCAAAGGGACTAAAGATCCAAGCGACATAAGGTCAACGGGACACATGGTATAAAGGTCGATCATATTTAGTGGATTAAAAAATTGATAGAATAAATGATTGGAAAAGGTTGGTTGGTTGGTTGGTTGTCTTTATTAAGGAGATGTTCAGCCAGACGCTGGTTGGTAAAGGCTAAATGCTAAGTGAAGCAAGACAATCGAAGACTTCGAGTAATTTAACTAAAATAATGGTTTGCGCTCTTGTAGTTGACTCCTTTTTTCATAACATCAGTGGTTTTTTGCCAGACAAAACCATTTGAATTCACATTAGAACCATTTTCGACCTATTGTCCATTTCGATCTTTTGACTACTCGTTATTTTCTATATTCGATATTTTGCCCCTTTTAATATAATTCGACCTTTTGGCCTTTCGACGTTGTGTCCATTCGAGCTTCAGCCTCTTTTCATTGAATTCAAATTTATGTCCCTTCACACAGGGTTGACATGCATAATATCGACCTCAGTGTTCCCAATAGTGGGCCTTTATATACATTTCGAAGGAAAGCATTTTTTGCCAATTTTCACTAGTAACCAAAAGCTGCGTTAACATTTCGTGTTCTCGACGAGTTTGTTATGTTCCCTTTAAATATTTTTTATAAATTTTCAAAACATTTACAGACCAACACAATAATGAAGATTGGCCTTAAAATGATATAGAAAACTTTTAGACTCTGTCCAAAGCTAGTTCGACTTCCCCGAACATGCTATAATTTTGAAGATTCAATAATAGGCTAAACTTCCAAGACTTCCTCAGATTTGGTTAAATGTTTCTAGCAAAGGAGACGTATTTTATCGTTGTAGTGTAATAACAATTATTCCCTCCACCTTCGTAGCTCATTTCCCTATAAAGGGTGTCCACAGTTAAATTGCAGAACTTTAAAAAAAAACCGTTCCATTTGGCCCTGTGGGTTTGTTTTAATGTAATTTTGGGTGGGATGGCCTCAGCGTGTATTGTTTACACTGCGTGAGATTCATTGTGAAATTTTTAGTGTTTTTTTCTAAATGGAGTCGAAGGAACAGCACGTGCTGAGAAAATTTTGCACACTCACCTCAACAACCCAAATTTTTTACACTGAGCCATCGGAAGATGTTGGAAATCCAAAAATCTACTGTATATCGTATCATAAACAATTTCCGAGAACGTTTAACTGTCGATCGAAAGCAAATAAGTGCAAGAAAAAGTATTCCATACTGCGTTGAAGATCACAAGCGAGTGGTTGCTGCCTTCAAACCCAAACCCAACTATTCCGTTCGGGATGTCGCGAAAAATTTGCACTTGACAAAAATTTTCGTGCAGAAAGCCAAGAATCGAGCAGGATTACGTTCATTCAAGGTTCAGAAAACACCAAACCGCAATGAACGACAGAATAGGACAGCTAGAACGCAAGCACCTAAGCTGTACACACAAATATTGACAAAACCACACTGCTGTATCATGGACGATGAAACATACGTAAAAGCGGACTTCAAACAAATTCCGAGAAACCAGTATGTGACTGCAAAAGACAAGTTCGATGTTTCAGAGTCCCTCTTGAAACAGCAAGTGCTGAAGTTCCCCTAGAATTGGCAGGCTGTTCATGCGGAAAACGGAGCAAACCTTTCGTAACAACTACAACCGTAATTGGCCAAGTCTACTTGAATGAGTGTCTGAAGAAACGACTGCTTCCGTTCCTCAAATCGCACAAAGTTTCTACAATGTTTTGGCTGGATCTAGCCTCTTTTCACTGCTCCAAGGACGTTCTGGAGTGGTACAAGACGAATGGGGACAATTTCGTGCCGAAGGATCTCAATCCTCCAAACACACCGGAGTTGCGGCCGATCGAAAAATACTGTGCTATAATGAAGCACGAACTCCGTAGGCATTCACTACAGTGACTACGGAGCAGGAAATGTTGAAATCATGGTTGAAAGCAGAAACAAAAATGTTAATTCAACCGTTTTACAAAACCTTATAGGTAAAAATTAAGAATAAAGTTCGGGTATTTGGACCTGATGAAGAAATATAGTGAAATAAAGATACACGACACCAAGCATATATATATAGCTTTGAATTCTTTGAAAATATCATGACAATCGGTTGAGAAACTTATTTTTGGCGACTACTTCTAAGTGATGCAATTCAACTGTGGACACCCTTTATCTAATACATGAGAGGTTTGAACTTCTGCAGATCTTCCTCCTCCGTCAAACTCTGCGTAATTTTGTAGATTTTTCTTTTCGTTTTTTTTTTTGAGACCAAGAGTATATTTAATAATGATACACCAAAAACTTTCGCCCAATATCAAGCTTTGCAGTCTTAAAATTTATCTGAAAGACGTTGTCGGTCGCTTGTTAGGTGGGAAATGGCCGAATACCTGGTGAAATAGCACTGTTCGGTCTATCGCTAATTTTTAAGATTGGTTGACAAAGTCAACTAGGCCCATTTCAAGTTTAGTCCATAAATATCGAAGATCTCCTTTATATTTTAATATCAAATATCTAATAAATTGAAAAAAAAAAAAAGTAGAAGGGTCTGTGCCTAGGGGCACGAACGGAAGCTTGACGTAGGACCGCTTCTTTTAATTGATCAATTATCTATTATCTCAACTCTTTCCGTTTTTGAATTGTAGGCGTACCTAATTTGTAGAATTTTTATTCAAATAGAAAGTTGATTAAGAGAATCAATCAAAATCACTTGCACCCCTGCTTGCAAGTTTGGTTACAAGATTATAACTCTGGAGAGCATTTTGTGTGGTCTTTGGGGGCTTGTGGTTATGAATATGGACAAACAAGTACAGATAAATTCTATTCCAACTCTTTACTGATGTAAGCTTGATGGCCCTGAAAAGGGCCGATTAATTGAAGAGGACATCCATGGCCACTTACGCTTGGCGTGTTTAGTGTAGGTGACAGCATCACGGATCTCATTTTTCAGGAACAATTTCAACACACCTCGTAAATCAGACCGGAGATACGTCAGACACCGCAACGGCGAGCCAGACGACGGATGGTGGTTATCTCGAAGAATTTGCGTTTGGTTCTGAATATGGTGATGAGTGTGCAAAATATTACGCAATTCCATCCTCCCTATTCGCACGCGCCCGAGGATCGGAGGCGAATGCCACTTAGACTTGATTCGTCTACTTACTACTCTCTGACGACTGTGCTGGGGAAGCAGCATATGCATGTAGGTAATTGGTGGATTTGTTAGTTAATTCGACGCTTTTGGACAATGCTGGACATTTACCAGTTTGTCAATAGCTTCTTGTTGAAAATCAACATTCGGAAGCATTGTTATCGATGCGTAGCCATATTTCTGATCGATTGGTGATAAAATTATTGAAATTGGACCAGGGGCAGCTGAATTATTAACGTTCAAAATCTTTCTTAATTTGTTACATGTTCCATTTTTGGTTTTGACAAAGTGCCCCCCATATAGAAATCAAAGACGTAGTCCTACGTCAAAAAAAGAGACCCCTCTCTTGGCTCAGTAAATAAGGGCATGACTGTAAAGAAAAAACTATACTGTAGACGGTGGACTAAATATATGCATGACCTATTTTGGCTTATCATAAATCCCAAGACAATAAGGAAGAGCTTGTTTGGTTTAATTTTTAATTTTAATCTTATCAGCTTTCTTTATCAAATCTATAATTCGCTTTGAGATATCATTTGATTGCATATGTGCAACGCATAATAATAAGTGACCTACACCAATAAGCCATCACTGGTGGGTTATTTTGTATCGATGGCAAGATAAGCAGATATTTGCAACTGGTCATTATAAAAATCCGTGCAATTTTACCATCAGTACATCAGTAAGCTTCAAAGAATTAATTGAAACCACAACCTCTAGTAACGAAACAAATAATGATTGTTCAGATCATTAGTATCACAGTGCTTATTCAAGCACTCGCAGCTGCACCTTTTGACCAGCGAATCATCAACGGAACAGATACGACGATCGAAAATTTTCCCTTCGCATTCTCGTTAAGGACTTCATCCGGTAGTCACAGCTGTGGTGGAAGTATTATTAGTAAACTTTGGATGCTCTGTGCAGCCCATTGTGTCAACGAGTACACTAGCCCTATCCTGCAGTCAGTCCAAGTTGGTCGAACGGATATATCTAAACCAGTCGATAGTTCTGTGTATGAAATTGATCAGGTCATTATTCACCCCAACTATGATCCGTATAATAGTTACGTGAATGATATTGCCTTGATTAAGTTAAGACGTCCGTTGGAGTATAGTGAATCCATTCAACCAGTGCAGCTGCCAATGCCATGCTTTGAGGTTCCGGAATCGAATCTGGAAGTTACACTGATTGGATGGGGTGTGACTGATGCAGGGATTGTAGCCACCACTTTGCAAAAAGTTAACTACTACGCTGTACCAAATGAGGAATGCGACCTGATTCACAGCAACATAATCCATCCAAGTCAAATCTGTGCTGCCTATCCGGGCGGTGGAAAAGGACAATGCAGCGTAAGAACGAATTGATATTAAATAATAAATGAATAAAACATTAATTAATATTTAACTCAACAGGGTGATTCCGGTGGTCCATTGGTGCACAACGGAGTTCAAGTCGGAATTGTGTCATGGAGTATCAAACCTTGTACGGTTGCACCGTATCCTGGAGTATTGACCAAGGTTTCGCACTACATTGAATTCATTTACCAGCATACGGACTTGGACCCTACCACGAACAAAAATGCAAAGTGTTCTTAAAGTTTCAATACATATATTAAGTATATTAGTACACATTAATACACCCTTAAAGGTATTTTTTACTGAAACTTCTGTATTCTGTGGGCGCCTCCTCCCATACAATGACATAGCTCCATATGCAAATTTAATTCTTTACAACTTAAGAATGATCAATTGGATTTCTTCCTCAATTCTATACACTCAGTCTAGTTTGGCATAAACTAGCAGAGCCGATTAACTCTGCAGTTTTTTTATGAGAATCTCGGTTTGTTTATTTGATAGCTTTCTTTTGATACAGGGGAAACTGGACACATTTCATCAATCGGGACTAAGAAATCAAAAATATCTCAAATGACAAAATGACAAGCGAACAACGAGCCAAATGAAAACGCCATGTCAGAAATTAAAATAAATAATTATATGATCTTCTTCCCATTTTGCCATGAAAATCTGCTTTTGCAATATGGCTAGCTCAGGGCGGTAGAAGGAAACGACCAAATTTTCGGCAAGCTGCTTTACATGTGTGTTAATGTGATTTTTTTTTGTTATGCCTTTCCTCGATTCCGATCAAGCTTTAGACTTTTCTGACGTTTGTAAATTGCACAAGTATTAGTGCAGACATTTGGGTAAATTATAAGTATTGGTGCAAGAAATCCTTTGAATTTACCCAAAAATTCTGCACTAAAACTTGTGTAATTCACAAGCGTCAGAGAAGTATACACGCTATTTCAAAACTACCCAAATTTGGGTAGAATCCACCCAGATCCGTCAAAACTGAACCTACCCAAAAATGGGTACACTGTGTTGGGAGTGACAAGTTGACAAATGGACAATGTCGATCGGATTGATGTGAATTTTGTTCATTTGTCAACTTGTCACTCCCAACACAATTTATTTATTTTTGGGTAGGTTCAGTTTAAACGGATCTGGATGTTAGTTTTGAAATAGCGTGTATATTATTATCCTTCTACAACTCCGATCAAGCTTTACTACAGAGAGAGAGTTTATCATGGTAGTAGTAGTGTTTTGTCTATATATGGAGAAACAAATGTTATCAATACTTCTCTTTTTACAGCTAAGGTTATAGAGGAAAGAAGGGCAGTTTAGTCACCTTATTAAATATATAAAAATTGTAACTGAAATAAAACCATTGGGGTAAAATGAGCACCCAATTGGAGTGGTATTAGAAATCAATGACAATTTATATAGTTTCTGAATGCTTAATTAAAAGCTATAAAACAGTACGGACAGGTGTATATTCTGATATAATGTTTTTACATTTTGAGTATTTTACGGAGACGATGAAGTCGTTCGGACCTCTTAAAGGCAAACTCGTATGTATAATTGTTTAGAGTTAGCTTTCTTTTTTTTTTCCTTTGGTTTGTTTTTTCCGTCGATCTTGTTTTCCGTGCTGAGCACCAATGCTACCGACGTGCCAGGAAGGCAGCTCCCACACCTGGACCCTACCTATCGACCCATCAACTCATGAACCGGGAACCAACGGCTTTACTTCCCATCCGAAGGAAGGCGTGATCAGAGATGTTATGCCTCAGAACATCCCGGCGGTGCCGACTGGGATTGAACCCAGGCCTGCTGGGGTGAGAGGTAATCACGCTTACCACTACACCACCGGCGCCGTTAGAGTTAGCTTTCAGCTGCTGTAATTTTATAATTTTTTTAGTTTCAACGCATGTTTTTAGCACATTTTACGTTACTTAAAATTTGAATCTACTTCGTAAACAATCATTCCTCTGTCGTAACAATAGTTCATGCTTATTCTTTGAGTCCTTGTCAATTATATGGTTCAATTAGTATTATGTGTTAATTTAAAAGCAAAGTGTACTAACAATTACAGTTATAATTAACAAATTTATAGTCCAAATTTTACCAATTATTTACTTTTAAGGTGTTGTATGTTCTGTGTTGATCGTGATAATGATATAATATTGATAAAAGAAATTGGTAAATGACAATCCAACTAACATTTTCACCTTTATAAGCCAACTTTTCCAGGGTTGTGCTGTAAAGTAGCTGAAATAAAGCTGCAGATACAGCTACAAGCAGAAGCTAGCAAAATAGTTTTGGTGAACGTTTACTCAATTTTTTCACAACCATTATTCAATTTGTCATTTGCACTGAATAACATCACCCAATAAACGCTAGTGTCACTTCTTTGCAAATATGAATCAACTTTCAAATTTTAGCTGCAAAACAAAGCTGATAAAGCGATTGTATTACTTATTTGATGGCTTCTACTCAACCAACCACTCTTGCTGAATAACATAAAAATCAAAAGTGCTTTTTCAACAACTAGTCAATCTATACTCAACTAATAAACTGTGTTCGCGCTACTTTGAAAGCTATTTTACAGTCAACTAAGTTTATTTTTAGACACGTGTAGTTTTACAGTTTTTACTCTGCTTCTTTACAAAGCTGAATTAACTAGTCGAGAAAAGTGATTCATGTGCACTATTATAAAGCCACTACTCAGCGATCTTGTTGTAGAAGGGAATGTAAATTTGTTTACGTCAGTTCAAAGTGTTGGCGTAAAGTTGGTAGTATCAAGGTTCGCCAATGCGGTCGTCTCAAATTCGATTCCAGGTTCCGGTACATTGTAAATAATTTGGTGGTGTTGCTTTCAATTAACTTGATTCGCAGTAAAATAAACAAGATAAATTCATAAAAAAAAGCGTAAACAATATTTAACCTGGCGTCAAGAGAGAGCTGTGTAGAGATTATTAGATAATTCGGTAAAAGTTGAGTAAGCGCCTTTCAAGTTCATACACAACTAAACAGCAGGATAACAGATGTATATAAGCGTAACTAGATATGCAATAAGAGCTTGTCCCAACACTCCCAACAGCCATAAGTAGCTGACTAATACTGATGAATGTGGACGCCTTAGTGGGAATACCTGTATAATGAGAGAGAGAGAGAGAAGGATTAGTAATTTCAGTTTAATTCCACTACCTTATTTGCTTATCCTTGACAGATACGCGTATTTCGTCTACAATGTGCAGACTTCTTCAGTGTCTTGTACTAATACTCGACTGAAGAAAAACATCGCATTTACCGAATATATATTAACACAGGTACATGTTCACTTAGAAACTAGGTAAAGTTAAATTTAATTTCCTGTAGGAACAGGCTGCTTACTCGTTGATGTGTCCTAGGTAGTAACTTGAAAAGCCATGTGTGTCCGTTTCCTGTTGAGTAAAGTTGAATTACGTTGTTTGTTGATCTCGAGGCTTTCTGTAACATCCAATTTCCATGGTGTAGATACGGTTCGTAAAATTGTGATGTCCTCGGTCGATAGTTGGTGGTCCTCTGTGAAGATGTGTTCTGCAACCTTTGATTTGAAATCATATGTTAGGCCTTTTTTCCTCTTGCTTTTTGGTCTTATTAACCTCCGCTATATGTTCTTTAAATTTAGTTGCTAAAGTTCTCTTGGTTTGTCCTACATATACTTTGTTACAATGATTACAGCTTATTTTATATACACCTGCTTTACCTAAAACATTAACTGGGTCTTTAGTGGATCCTAACAATGATTTCAACCGGTTATGTCTACTGGTGAAAACTAAATCTAATCCGAATTGTTTTAACTGTGTTCTTAGCTTACAAGTAATATCTTGATCAAATGGAACGGACACTCGTTGCGGTGAGGGTTGTTAATAATCTCCTTTGTAGAATTCTCGCTTTTTTTTATCGATGATTGCCTGGATTGTGGTCTCCTTGTATCCGTTGAGTCTTGCTGTTTCGAAGATGTACTGTAATTCCTTAACCTTTCCTGTATCGCTGAGTGGAAGAGTCTGCATTCGTTGAATCATGTGGTGAAAGGCGGCCATTTTCTGCTGGAACGAATGGTTGGAAGTATAGGGGATAACTCTTTTGGTGCTTGTTGGTTTCCTGTAAATTGCGTATTCAAGCGAGGAAGATGATGACGATTCCCTGATGACTAGAAGATCGAGAAATGCGAGTTTCCCGTCACTTATTCCATTAAGACGCCCCCATTCATCAGGATTCATCATGGCAACCAAGCCGTCGGAGCCAAATAAATTCATCGGATTGAAGAAAACCATCGCATCGCTTCACAAGGACGGAGCATTTCTGAAGAAATGCCAAAAATATAAGGTTATACCTATAAGCCATAGGATTAAGGTACGGACACCCACCCCACCCAGCGTAGTAAAGAGGATGGAAGCAGAGTTCATCAAGGATCCCAACAAACAATTGCCTATTGAAGAAACGACTTCTTGACAATTTTATTCCACTTCATGCTTAATAATACTTGTACTATTTTTAATAATAACTTCTGTTCAGGCTTTGTTCACACAAATCTGGAGAATTTATTCAACCACAACATCGAAATATTTGGTGTTGAATAAGGTATGTCGAGAAGCTTTTATTCGACTTACAAGAGTTGTAAACAGAGCTTATTCGATCAAATTTTTGATTATTCAGTGTTTATTAGACCATATTTACTTCCTTAAACAGCGATGGTATAAAGGTGTATATAGACGCTTGAATCTCATGTGAAATAATGTTTAATTAGACACTATTATACATTTATTAAACGATTATTCAACTACGGGATAATTAATCCGAAAATAAGAACGGCACAGAGCAGGGTTGTTCTCGTTAGTGATTGTTGTGTCATTATTTCTGTCGAATTTATTACATATACATACACACACACACACATGTCATTATTATATGGGATTCGAACCATAACCTTCCGATCACCAGCCGCTTGCCTTGCCATCTGAGCTATCCTAGATACATCATATGAGCAGCTAAATAAGCAATAAAAGCTTGAATCTGAAAACCTCAGCGTTTCCAGCCGTAACTTTAGCTAATTCAAGAAGATGTGAGAATGATTAATTCATTAGTAGTTGTTTAACATTAGACCAACGTTACCTCTCCATCGCTCTAATTTCGATGGAAAGGATGCTATTCTTTTCGATAGATCTATGAATTGGTTGTCGTGAGTGATACGATTTATGATTACGATTTAAATTAATTAGGAGTAGAACATAAATAAAAAAAAAGGGTTGAGGCTGGGATTGAACTCGCGACCTTCTACTTGGAAAGCGGAAACGGTAACCACTATGTTACCAATTTCGTTTTGTTGTTAGCCTGAAGCACTGTTGTGGAATAATGAATGAATACGCCGTTTGTAAAGCATTTATAAAGCATGCAATTAAAACATGGACGCATAGTGGTATAAGAGCTATTATGCTGACTGTATTCACCTTTATTCAGCAATAGTGTTAAGCAATGCACTGGAATCTAGTAATGGAGCTAGAAAACAATTATTAGACGCATGATAAAGCATGTTATTAAATCAATTGAAACATTCGGCTTAAAGCGTCAATGTATGTGCAAATTACACTTATTCAGTATGTTATTAGATCAAACTTCTGGTGTTGAATCAGGAAGACAGTCATCGTTTGTATAGATTTTAATAAGTATATCAATCAAATCAGAGCAATCAGTGGAATAAAGGTGCATCATCGATCTCAATGAGGTTTTCTGAACACATAATTTGACAACCCGTTTTATTCAGCATTGTACACTGTTATAAAGCATTTATTCAATCTATATACTTATTTGTGACTCTGAATTGTTTTTGGGCAGTGTTGTGGAATAATGAATCTAATACGTCGTTTATAAAGCATTTACAAAGCATTCAACTAAAACATGGACGCATAGTGGTATAAGAGCTATTTTGCTGACTGTATTCACCTTTATACAGCAATATTGTAAAGCAATGCTATGAAATCTAATAATGGAGCTAGAAAACATTTATAAGACGTCTAATAAAGCATTTTATTAAAGCAATTGAAAACAGTCGAATTAGAGCAACAATGTATGTGCAAATTACACTTATTCAGTTTGTTATTAGATCAAACTTCTGGTTCTGAATCAGGAAGACAGTCAACGTTTATAAAGCTTTTAATAAGTAAATTAATCATATCAGAGCAAACGGCGTAATAAAGGCGCATCTATCGATCTCAATGAGCTTTTTTCAGCACATAATTCAACATCTTGTTTTATTCAGCATTGTACACTGTTATACAGCATTTATTCAATGTGTATGCTTATTTGTGACTTCGAATTGTTTGTTGGGATAGCATCAGACGACTTAATAGCAAACTGGACATGAAGGTTTTGGAATGTTATTATCTACATCTCAAATTGGCCAAGGAGTATCCAATTAAGTTCCAGGAGTTTCTGCCTAGGGCCAAGGTAGCAGAGGAGTGCGAACCGGATAGGAAGCGGAAGCTGCAGGATAGGAAGCTAAACAGACTACGACAGGAGTCTCAACGGAGACGGACGACACACCGAACGGAAATCAAAAATCTATACAACTCTTCAATAAGGAAAATTCCCAAAGGCTTGGTAGACATCATAATGAAGTAATGAAATTGGGTTGTTAGCGGAATGCTTAAATAAAACACCAAAAAATTCCTTTATATTTGTCGAACCTCTTAACGGAATCCCTTTATGAATAGCTTTGAGTGGGTTGGTTTATTTCCTTTAAATTCCGTTATAATTGCTTATCTTTTGACAGATACGCGTATTTCGTCTACTACTTGCAGACTTCATCAGTGCCAAGTGGTGTTGAGTACTTGGCACTGATGAAGTCTGCAAGTAGTAGACGAAATACGCGTATCTGTCAAAAGATAAGCAATTATAACGAAATTTAAAGGAAATAAACCAATCCACTCAAAGCTCTTCATACAGCAAAAAAGGTTATCTTCCATTTAATTCCACTTAATTAATTTTGGTATCCATGACAGATACGTATTTCGACTACAATGTGCAATCTTCATCAGTGTCATTCCCACTAAAGAACTTATCAAAATCTAACCCCCTTAAGTACTCATCCCCTAGGTAAAAAAAGTCAAGATCATAGGTATAAAAAATGAAACTACAATGTGTGTAGGAAACACATGCGCTTTTAAGAAATACTTTATACTTTAAGCTGATATTGCGTACGTTGTTGATTTTTTTGACGATAAAACAGGTTTTCCATTTGGAATAAGGTTTAAAAAATAAAATAATAAAAAAAACAACAAAATGAACTTCTGATTGACAGCCATTCCAAACAAAAGCGTTTCTTCTGTTTGTACCAATTGTAAAAACATAAAGCAACTACAAGATGTTTACAACTTTTATTCGTAATGTTTTGAAACAGTTCAATATAGTCTCGTATAGTTTATCAACCGTTACAAAATGTAGCTATTTTTTATAAAGTTAACATAGCAAGTAAGGTGTCAGTGAGGTGTGAACTGTTCTAAAAATGATTATTTTCTCTGCGGGTCCCATAGAACGCCATATTTAGTTTCGGAGATATGATCGGAATATGTTTCGGTGAATATGGGTCATGAGTCTAAAAGACTTGCATCGTGTTAAACCCATCATATAACATCCCAAATCACATGAGAACTCAAACAGGGGCTCAATGGTTATCATGTTGAGCGTTTAGGACGAAATGAAGCACATCAGGATATGTTCCGGGAACGCCAGGGGACGTCGCCAGTGACTGAAATGGACCAACACTCAAATCACATGAGAATTCAAAAACAAGTGCAATGATGGTTATATAAAGTGCCCAGGACCACGTTGCATATATATATTGTATACGTTGTATAAATCCATATATACATGTACCGGATAGCCCAGTGGTCAGTTTTTGACTTGACACCTCAATGGATCAATGTGTAAAAGGATCAGATCTCACCACAGGTAGATTTAATTCTTTATTCTCATCCCCATTTCTTTATTTCAGGTTCATTTGAAGTTGCTAACTCAGTTTGGATATGGTAGTTGCTACTCTGTTTCTGATCAGAACAAATAGGAATTGCACAGAGAACCACATCTTTAATTTGCAAGTTCACTAATTCTGCGTCTCTACGATTGCCATTGGGAGGAAAGCTGTGTTAGTGTTGAACAGGTAACTTTTGATCTGGATTTACTGTGGTAAGAAGTGATGCGAGCTTTAAAAGTATGGGGATAGTGAATATAAGGCATAGTGACAAATACACTTTCGGGCCTGGGGGGATCGAACTCCCGATCTTCTGCTCAGTAAGCAGAAACGGTAAACACTAAGCTACCGAGTCACATCGTAGGTTTAGCAGCTGGCGCTCGTGAAGCAAAGTGATGTTGGAATAATGGGAATTGCAGGCACGGGAGAAAACAAAAAAAAACAAGTCACCTCCCAGGAAGAAGTTTTGAGTTTTGATAATCGAAACCAAACCCTCACTGTGTGAGTACGTTGCCAAACTATGACCAACAGCAAGATAGATTTGCATAACCAACATCACGTTTCAGCGAAGAAATAATTGACTGATAACGTCAATTGTACTGCTGATTTACGCTTTGCCTAGACTGAATGCCTAGGTCAAGGTCAGCACCAGATATAGGCTTCTGTGTCAAACTGAAATCAATTCACAAAGATAATTTAAAAATGCATTTTACCATATGAATCAAAGCAGTGTGACGTTTATCGCTTATTGCTTATCTCAAGTAGACACTGACAGACATATGTGTGTTTTCTTGTTACGATTGTGTCAATACCAGTCGATTACTGTTCTACATATCAGGGATTTCGTCTATCTGTTTCCCGTTTTTTACAAGTACAATGACGGGAATAGATGCTTTTTGTTGTCTAAATATTCTGTCAGACCAGTTAATTCAGTGGTACTAATCAATCTAGCAGAAAGAAGAAAAAGGAGTCGATATTGATATTTTATTTTCCAAACTTAATGCTTTTACTTTGATTTAAGGTTTTCGGCTAGTATTTCTGAAATTAGGGCAAATGAATGTAATGTCGGCCTAAATTCCCCTAATACATAAATTCAGCAATGGACTAAATTTTCAATAGTGACCAAAAATCGCCATTAGTACCGTCCCAATGACGCATTCATCTAGATAAAATTGATAAATAGCAGATTTTTAGCGATCCATACACGGGAAAAAAATCCTATTCCATTTTCATGACTAAAAAATCATGAAATCAAAAAACATGCCATCTTATGAAATCATATGATTCATGATTTCGTTATGGTAATTCATGATTTCATAATGCAGCGGAATCATGACCGCTTCAAGCGTTACATGGAAAACCGTGTTCACCGCACTACATAGATATCTCTTATACGCCTCAGCAGCTCAGCAATAAAGTGTCGTCAAGTCGTTATATGTTTCTCCAAAGTTTATTAGCTGAAAGTTTAGTGTTCAGTTGATGCGAAAATAATTCCTGGTTGAACTTATTTATTTCATAATTTGTTTTGTTTCTTATCAGAGTAGAATTATTCCAATTCCAAAATCTTAAGCATCGGTACGATTTTTGAACATTTTTTTTTTATTTGGGAAGTGATCCATGGTTTTGTTTTGTTTTTAATGTTTGCGATACAATCCAAATCTTAAAGTTACCTGGATGAAACGGAAAAGCAATCTAAATTTTAAAACTAGGTGAAATTTAACTAAAGAACAGTCTAAAATACACCACAGTTTTAAGTATCAAGTGTTAACAACTGTAAAACTACTGGTAAGGTAAGTAAAGCCCGATCTGAGAAATGTTTTTGATGTTTCCGGGAAATAATTTAGCAACCGTATTCACACCATCACACAATGTTTCCATCGTTCTAAAGTTTTTCTACTAACTTGCCATAAAACGTAGTCGAGTCGATTATTGAAATGTGCTTAATCATGTAAATTTCAAATTATTATAAATAAAATTTAAATTTTTAATGCAACATGGTACATGGGTCATTCCACCTCAAGTGGAGTCTAGGCACTTCAAAATCAAAAAAGGCGTTTGTTCAGAATTTCAAAATAAGCTTTTTGGCTAAGTTTGGCTAAAATCGATGACATCGACCACAACTTTTTAAAATTCTGTACCCACTTGAGCTGGAATGACCCACATACATACATCATTTCTTTCGCCCTGAAAAATATATCTGAAGAAAGAAGAGAACATAAGAAATAAAGTGCACCCCACTACCCCGTAACGTGGAGTAAGATCTACCACCGCTTCCTAGTCCTGACTACTTCAAACTAGGGGAGCATGATTTTGAAGTAATCAAAGGAACACATCTTAGTCCTTCTTACTTTTTATGGCCTTGTTAATAGTGATAAGTCGTCAGGTTGCCTGTACCGAGGATGATCTTGAAACAATGAAAAAATGAGTTAGTTAGTCTTCATCTTTGTGATTCCTACACACTCAGTGACGATTTGCGTGTTCGGTTATTTTTTACCGGAAAAATCTGTAATTGCAGAATAATAAAGATTTTTCGGTATACTAAATTAGGGTGTTCATTAGCTACGTAGACAGTTTTTTTTTTGGGATTCTTGACCCCCTCCCCTTCCCCTGCGTAAACAATTGTTCATAAATATTTGTTTTTTTAATTTGTATGGGCCGTGGATCATTGCCAAACAACCCCACACCCCCATTGACTGTCTACGTAGTTAATGAAGAGCCCCTTAATGTTGCCAATATTCGGTAAAGATTTAACGAAGTTTCGGTAATCTGAGTATATAATTACTGAACACTGTAAAAAAATACAAAACTATCTGTAAAATATGGCAAACGCCGAATTCGGTAAAAAATTACCGACCACACTGTAAAAGGCAAATTAGTTTACCGAACCTCGGTATATTCAGACTGTAAAAGCGTGGGACGAATTTGTTTACACATAACCGCAACAACCGAAAAGTCAAAATTAAAATGTAATTTTTATCATGGAACAGGTATGGAAGCAAATTTAAGACCAGGGTAACGCATCATTGAAAAAAGTAAGTTTCAAAATATTAATTTCTGCCTACTAGATTTTATCCGAGCGCCGTGGATCCAGAAAAACCCAGCAGGATAGTGAAAAACCCTCTTAAAGGGCTTGGAACGTAAAATTTTATAGGCCGAACACATCTTTACGTAGGGCCATATCTGGAAGTCTCGAACAATTGCACAATATGCTGGAATAATCTGGCGATTCGAATTGGACTTGAAATGAGGGAAGCATTTGAAATTTTGATCGAATCGATCTTCATATTTAAAACTGTACCGGCACCGTCAGACAAACAATTCTTCCTATTCTTCGGAGCAATGCTTAGCGTTGAAATTGTGTCCAGACTAGGAACACGATGCACGCGTTGAAGTAATCTTGCAGGCATTTATATTTTTAGTTTTACGGAACATTTAGACATTTCATCAAAAAAAAATTGTTTACTGATCGTTCGGTAGTCATTTTGTTTACCAAACAGATTACCGAACGTTCAATTTCTAATTGTGTTGTTCTCTATCTATTCGTTGCTCTCTAGTGGTTTAGACTAGGGTTCTGATGAATGATCATTATCGATGTAATTTCTCAATTTTATTGCTAAGGAATCAAATTTTGACCGACAAACGGACGCTCCTTTTGAAGGTGCTCTCACTCTTCGAAGCGTATAAATAACGGGTCCCTTAAATTAGAACCGATTCCTTGCGATGAAGGCAAGAATGACAACTGTATCAAAACCGGTACTTCATCATTTCGCAATAGGGCTGAACTAATACGACATGCACTAAACTAAGGACACGGGATATACTACAATAGATCGAATTACTAGTCACAGTGTTTTTATGTCCAGAGGAAAAAAATCCTCGTTGTTCAACTCAATTCCATTTTACGGTACCTACACACTTAGAAAAAATCATGTAAATTTAGGTGCTCTGAGACTGACATATACGAGCGTCAATTTTGACATAAAATTGAGTCATAATAGACGCGAAATTCAGCTCAATCAAACGTACTTTTATTCGAGTAACGAACTTTTCAGTCTCGGAGCACTTAATTTTACACGACATGTTTGTTTACGTCTCATCCTTTATGTCAAAGATGGATTCCGTCACGTGTAAAATTAGATATTTCTAAGTGTGTACTGTTGTTTTGTCAATCAACTAACCGCTTTAATAAAAGTATCAATTACCAGTGAAACGCTACCGTAAAAACATCAGATAAGGCTCTGATACGTAAAAGATTCGAGTAGCACCCCGTACATTGATACGGATGAGGAACTCGCGAATGATAAGCATCTTTTGATTATTCTTCTTGACAATGACTAGTACTTGTGGGTCAACTTTGGAGAATTTATTACTAAAGCGATAAGTAGTAGATTGAGAAACGTAATAATTACTGTTTGAAGTTTAAATTAGTAGTCCAGCGTATATATGATGATGATGATGGTCCAACCTCTACAAAGTTTTGAGCTGGACGATTTAGCTTTAATATAATTAAGTATGACCTCCTCACCAGGTTAGCAAACAAAAAACGAACTGGTTACAATTACAGATATAAATTCCATCAAAAAATCAGTTGCTTCACACCGATATAAATGTGAAAAAGCTTAGGCGTTCACCTCTTAGTTCGCCTTTTTGTCCACTTCAAAATTTCAGAAGCATTTCCAGCGATCAAGAGTTCATGGAATAATCAACAAAGCATTCTAATACACTAGCAACCCACAATATAATGCTATCGTAATTTTTAGCAACGTCAGGAATGCTCACGAGCCCCGACATTCAGTCAGAAAACTTTACGACTAATTAAACAGCATCTTGCGAATAAGCTTGAAAATTATATGTTTTTTGTAATTTAGTCCTCTACATCTGTAATTCGTGCGCAAGACTCAAACCTTTGTAGACTACTGACAATTTGTTTTATTCACTGCTAATATTAAATCAAATATCAAAAAGTCATCATCACTATCGTGGCGAATGCAATAATAATTGCAGTGCTACAATAATTATTAAAAAGTCATAATGACAATTATCCAAACAAAATGATCCGTTACAAACTTTGTCAAGATACATAATTTGTCAATTCATAAAATACAATCACTGGATAACTGTTCAAAACACAATTTTAATGTGTGTAATGCAGTGTCTCTTAAATTCTGTAAGTGTTGCTGAACGTTTTATATGTCTAGGCATCGAATTGAAAACATTTATTCCTTTATAATATAACGAATTTTGTGAAGCACAAGTCAAGAAATGTGCTGTTCTAATTTCAACCGCATTTCTAGTATATAGCATAGATATAGCAAATCACTTCCTGTTTCAATTCAATCAAACAAATATGGAGGCAGCAAACTGTTAACTAATTTAAAATTTAACACCATAGTCAAATATACAATTCTTTGCTTCACCGACAACCATTGTAAGGCGTCCAGCATTAAAGTTGAGGAATTGAATCTATTACATCTCAAAATCAAACGCATTGTTTTATTCGCGCTGTAATTTTTTGATATTTGTGTTTCATTGGCCAAAAGTAAAATGGAAGGAGGATGATGAATGAGGAGCAGTCTTCTTTTTTTCTTCTTTCCTTTATTTAACGTCGGTCCCTGTTCCGCAATCTAGTGCCAATCACCGACGGACATCGATTGCCATCCATTGACGGCAATCGAATGTGCAGGAAGGCAGCTTCCACACCTGCGTAGGATATCGCACCCATTCAACACACATGGGCCGGGACCAACGGCTTTACTTCCCTTCCGAAGGAAGACGTGACCAGAGATTTTTATACCTCAGAAAAATCACACCGACCTCGACTGGGATTGAACCCTGTTAGAAAGCAGTCACGCTTACCACTACACCACCGGCGCCGGCAGATGAGGAGCAGTGATTGATTTGTAAAGCTGCCACCCAACCGGTGGATGTAAGATTCGCTTACAATTATGTGGGATTCATCATCAGAGGATGTAAGTGGAGACCGCATGAACCGAGGATGCGATATACCTAGCTGCGGTCCGATGTAAGAAAATTGGAGACCGAAAAGTGTGGAGTGTATTAGTGAGTGAAATTAATTATGTCGAAAAAAATAGAAAAAAGGTTGCCGACTGGACTCGAACCACGGACGTTGCGACTATCAGACCTGTGCTTTCTCCACTGCTCTCTCTATGCTTTTGATTTTGGACAGCCTAAAAGCAAACATGAAGCGCTCATTTTCTCGCATGCTCGGCTTCGTATGCTTTTTCTGCAGGAGAGATTCGAGATAAGTGTGTGCGTCGTTCTACAATGTTCTACAATGTGCGTCGTTCTACAAGCTTACTGGTGTAGTCGAAAGCTTAGAAAGAACACGAAATAAAAAAGACTAAAAACCATTACATCGCTTGCATGGTCAAATTCTAACATTCGTCGCGATGTTCATGAACAGAGGATGATAGGAAACGGAACTAACATTCATTGTAATAGATTTTTGGTTTGCGTGTAATGATGACGCACTCGTCTATTTTTGATCGCATCTCGATTTTGACAAGAAACCGCTTCGAATATGGTGCCTCCACTGTAGTCTCATTTCTCAGCATCAATTACAACAGAGACATTCTCATTTACTCGATTCCACGAAATAACCATAAATTTAGTTTTACTTTTATTCAACTTCAACTGCTTATACTTCACCCATCAGCTTAGCGAACGCAAATTTTCATTCAAGGGTATGTAAAGCGATGAATTACTAATGTCAATATTTTTATGTGATGAGATTTTAACTCGTAGCCTTTAGCGTGAGAGCTATTGATACTATTCTCTTCATCGGGTAAATTCAGCCCAGTGGCAGGCGCGTAAGCAACATGTTATACCTACCGTGACAGCGTGCCCAGCACAGCAAAATAAACGATTTGAGCCCGGGACATGCTGCCTACTGTCAAACGCTGCTGATGGTATAGGCCTCGTCACTGGCCTGGGTCTATTGCCCGGTCAATACATGGATTGGTGGAGTTGTAAAGAGACTGCAAGGCTTGACATTTGACCAAAGCATTCTTATCAATACTTCAGTGTGAACGCCAATGCTCCATGTTTAGCTCTGTGTTCATGCAGTCTTGAAGCTTTTAATGCTTTTTTAGCCTTTTTTTTAATTAATAAGTTAATTTTGGCCTCATGGCTCATGGAATTTCTCAAAGTTGGTCGTAGTAAACAAAAGGTTGAGAACTTTGCATGCTTTGTCATGCTTAGGGTAGTTGAAAAACAATCGAACCCGAAAAGATTCTCGACCGGGTCGGGAATTGATCCCGCTGCTTCCAACATAGTACGCCTTCCCTTTACTAATTTAGACATTGGAGATCCATAAGTTCATTTTACTGTTAACTGTGAAAGCCTGATCAGTATATTGGCTGTTTCTATCTGGTTCGAAAAAAAAAACACAAAGCTTTCGAAGTCTAGGCCATCTATTGGCAAAATGAACACTCGAAGAGCGCCTGCGCTCGACTGCATCCTCTCTGATAAAGCTTTGAATTTAGGGTAGGTACACCATTTGTATACTTATTTATTTTTCGTCAATTAAGATCAGACCGTTTAGATACAATAATAATTACATTTTGTGTCTAACTTCTAAACAATATTATATTCAAAAAACTAGACTAAACAGAATATTGTTTACATTGTATTACTTTTGCGTATTCATAATTAAGGAATTGAATTGAAGTGTTACTTCAATTTGGCTTTTGTCATTGTAAAGTCATTAGTTTCGTCTGCTTATTGTAAGTTGTCATGATCTGATTCAAAGATCCAAATTTGCCATAGTTTGTACGATGGTGGCTTGTAATAACAATATTTCGATTTAGTAGTTGCCGCTATATAATAATTCTTTTTTTTTTTGAGTGATATCGTTTATTTGAATACCATTGCAAATTTGCGGCGCTCTTTTAATATTTGGATGCTGATAAACATGTAGCAGGTTTCAAATGATGGAAGAGGATATGTTGTCCTGCCTAATTTCGTTCTTTGTGCGTAACTGGAAAAGGTGACCAAACTACGCTACAATATTCCAGTATTGACCTTACATAAGCAATGTATAATGTTTTTAATGTGTACGGGTTCTCAAAAATGTGACTTAAATGTTTTATAAATCCAAATATATTAATTGCTCTGTTAATGATTTGGTTATAATGGTCAATGAATGTTAGTTTTTAATCTAAGATAACTCTTAAACACCTAATTCTTCAACACTTTTCTACTGGCAGATTTCCTAGAACTATTGTTATGTCTGGTGTGTTTCGTTTCCAACTAAAAGCCATTGTATAAAGTTTATCTTTATTTGTTTGTTTATTTTTTTATTGTTATTCGTCTTCAACTATGCCGCACAGATGCCGCAAGATCCTATAGCTCCTCGTTTTTTTACAGCACTTATTGTAATGACAGCGGTGCCGGTGGTGTAGTGGTAAGCGTGATAGCCTCTCACCCCATCAGGCCTGGTTTCAATCCCAGCCGGCGCCACCGGGATGTTCTGAAGCATAACATTGTAACCGTTCGCGAAGAATGCTTGAGGTTCAAGTGAAACTCGGTGGCTTAAGCGCTGCTCTCTTTAAGAGAGACCACCGGTCGGGTTTTCTTTGCCCGACTTAGAATTTTAACCTTAGAGGACCACTCGAACGGTAGTATTTAAAAGCCTTCCTCAATGAAAGTTGAAACTTATGACGGAAACTAATATTTATTGAAAGGACACCTTTATCCGATCCATTTACCATCAGGAAAACCAGCAATCTCAAAGAAATCCACAAATTATAGTCCTAATTTTCATTAAACCTTACGAACCAAGCTAGAGTGAATGTGTCTGATGCGAATCCAAGACGAGCCCAAGAACTCCATGACACGCGAGCCAGCTAAAAAACTGTGACGGAAAATTAAGTAACAACGAAAAACTTCAAATTTCAATCTATATTCTCATCATTCTTCTACATTCATTAGGGTTGGACTCGGTTAAAAAAAAACAAACTTTCCGTGGCCATGAACAAAAAGTACGAACAACCTGCGCAGGTTTTTTGATGCGATGCGATGCGATGATGGTGACGGACGAAACGGTGATGGCGACTGATGGAGCGGCAATGGCGGCCCGTGACCTTACCAAGGTCCTGGCGATGGTGACTGTCGACCTTTACGACGACCTGTGACAATGGCGCCGGTCTCGGAATGGCGCCGATGTAGCTGCGGTAATGGCATGCAGCGACGAAAAGTGACCCACGTGCGGTATGGCCGAAATTAGAGGTGTGGAGGTAGTGGTGGCTGGACGGAAGGCTTCCGATTTATTTTCGAGAGAGCTGAGCATCGACGGTGTCGAGCTTTTCCCGGGAGATTCGCTCCGCGGAGGAGAGACCAACGTACCGTCGCACGGCTTCGCATATTATGTTTCCGCTATGACCGCCCGAAATGAAATTGAGATCTCCCCCCTCTTTGCTTAAAATCCAAACCGAGGTACGCAATTGGCTTCGTACTTCTGTCCAACGCGACATCACAAAATTACCCATCTAATATATAAATTTACAAAATTAATCAAAAATTACCTTTTTGTATTTAGAAACACTATTTACACAGCGGTTTGAAACGCGAACTACTTGCTTCAGGCAAGAAAAATCTAATTGCACAAAAAGAACTATTGAATTAATTAACTGACTCGAACGATTCTTTGAAATTAATCACCTTTATCTTTTTGAAATTTATCACCTTTATCGCGTCAAACACTGCTGCTCTCCAGCCGATTTGTTAGCGAAATGACAGAGACTAGAATTTCTTTTTCCCAAGAAACCACGGAATTTCTTAAAGATAAAAGGATCGGATCTGGTGCGAAAAATCAATGTTCGACTTCGCCATTTTACTCAGGTGTTCATTTGAATCCTATCGCTATCACGTATTTACCAAGCTATAAAGTAAAGCTACATCTGCTAGCTTGCTATTAAAACTTCATATCTACACGCAAACCAAAAATCTATTACAATGAATGTTAGTTCCGTTTCCTATCATCCTCTGTTCATGAACATCGCAAAAAATGTTTGAAATTGACCATGCAGGCGATGTAATGGTTTTTTGTCTTTTTTTATTTCGTGTTCGATCTACGCTTTCGACTATACCAGTAAGCTTGTAGAACGACGCACATTGTAGAACATTGTAGAACGACGCACACACTTGTCTGGAATCTCTCCAGCAGAAAAAGCATACGAAGTCGAGTATGCGAGAAAATGAGCGCTTCATGTTTGCTTTTAGGCTATCCATATTCAGAAGCATGGAGAGAGCAGTGGAGAGAGCACAGGTCTGATAATCGCAACGTTCGTGGTGTCTAGTCCAGTCGGCAGTCTGTTTCCAATTTTTTTCGACATAACTAATATACCTCACTAATACACTCTACATTTTTCGGTCTCCTTTTTTTTTTTTTTTTTTTTTTTTTTTTTTTTTTTCTTTTTTTTTTTAACTCTTTATTTGTTCCAAATTCAAAATAAATTACATTTCATTTTAACCTAGGTGCTCCAGTTACTGCAGTAACGTACCAGCCTTAATTGTTATGATATATATCTAAGTGTTTTTACATTGTTCATGTCTTGGCAATTCAGTATTTTAAACAGGTTTTTTAACCTGCATGTCAGTATAACAATTGATATCTTAAAACTAAAAACTAAAACTAAATCTTATCTAAGTATAAAGGGAATTAATCGTTGCAATTGAGGATTGCAACGATTTTTGCCTGAAATTATTAATTATTTTGTTGGACATTTGTGCTAAAGTCTCAACATTCGAAATTCTATGTACTTCGGTTGTACTGTACCAGGGAGGCAACTTCAAAATCATTTTCAGAATTTTGTTCTGAATCCTTTGAAGTGCTTTTTTCCTGGTAGTGCAGCAACTAGACCATATTGGCACAGCGTAAAGCATGGCCGGTCTAAAAACTTGTTTAAATATTAGAAGTTTATTCGTCAGGCAAAGTTTGGATTTCCTGTTTATAAGAGGATACAAACATTTAATATATTTGTTACATTTGGCTTGAATGCCCTCAATGTGATCTTTAAAAGTTAATTTTTGGTCAAGTATTAATCCAAGATATTTCACTTGGTTTGACCAGGAAATTGGAACTCCGTTCATAGTGACTATGTGACTACTACTAGGTTTCAAAAACGAAGCTCTAGGCTTATGTGGAAATATTATAAGTTGAGTTTTGGAAGCGTTGGGAGAAATCTTCCATTTTTGTAAATAAGAAGAGAAAATATCTAAACTTTTCTGCAGTCTGCTGCAAATAACACGAAGACTTCTTCCTTTAGCGGAAATGCCTGTGTCATCAGCGAACAAAGATTTGTGGCAACCCTGAGGCAAATCAGGGAGGTCCGAAGTGAAAATGTTATACAATATAGGCCCAAGAATGCTACCCTGAGGAACTCCTGCTCTAACAGGTAGTCGATTAGATTTGGAATTTTGATAATTTACCTGCAGAGTTCTGTCAGTTAAATAATTTTGAACTAATTTCATAATATAAAGTGGAAAATTAAACTTTTTCAATTTAGCAATCAAACCTTCATGCCAAACACTGTCGAATGCTTTTTCTATGTCTAGAAGAGCAACTCCAGTTGAGTGGCCTTCAGATTTGTTTGAACGAATTAAATTGTTAACTCTTAAGAGTTGATGAGTAGTTGAATGCCCATGGCGAAATCCAAACTGCTCATCTGCAAAAATTGAGTTCGTATTGATGTGAAGCATCATTCTATTCAAAATTATCTTTTCAAAAAGTTTACTTATTGAAGAAAGCAAACTTATTGGACGGTAGCTAGAAGCTTCAGCTGGATTTTTATCCGGCTTCAAAATTGGAACAACTTTTGCATTTTTCCATTTATCAGGAAAGTATGCCAAATGGAAACATCTGTTAAATAATTTTACCAAGAAAGACAAGGTACTCTCTGGGAGTTTTTTGATGAGGATATAGAAAATTCCATCATCACCTGGAGCTTTCATATTTTGAAATTTTTTAGTTATAGACCTTACTTCGTCCAAATCAGTCCCCCAGGAATCATCAAAAATATTTTCCCGAGAGAAAATATTCAGAAAATCCCGAGCAACCTGATTCTCAATAGGACTAGTAAGACCCAAACTGAAATTATGGGAACTCTCGAATTGCTTAGCAAGTTTCTGAGCTTTTTCCAAATTTGTGATCAAAATTTTACCACCTTCTTTAAGCGCTGGAATAGGCTTTTGAGGTTTTTTCAAAATTTTTGTGAGTTTCCAAAAGGGTTTGGAACTCGGGTCTAATTTAGAAATATTATTTTCAAAAGTTTTGTTCCTCAGGGCAGAGAATCGCTTTTTAATTTGTTTTTGCAAATCCCGCCAGATAACTTTCATGGCAGGATCGCGTGTTCTTTGATATTGTCTCCTACGGACATTTTTAAGACGGATCAAGAGCTGAAGATCATCGTCTATTATAATTGAATCGAATTTAACCTCGCATTTTGGTACTGAGGCAGCTCTTGCTTCAACTATAGAAGTAGTCAGAGATTCAAGAGCATAATTAATTTCATCTTTGGTTTGCAAAGGAATGTTTGGATCGAAGTTATATTCCATAAATGTTCGATACTGCTCCCAATCAGCTCTATGGTAATTGAAAGTAGAGCTGTTGGGATTACAAATTATTTCTTGGGATATTTCAAAAGTTACTGGAAGGTGATCAGAACCGAAGTCAGCATGGGTAACCAATTGGCTACAAAGTTGACATGAATCAGTTAAGACCAAATCAATAGTGGAGGGATTTCTTGCAGAAGAAAAGCATGTTGGGCTGTTTGGATATTGAATAGTGTAATAACCTGCAGAACAATCATCAAACAGAATATTACCATTGGAATTGCTTTGAGCATTATTCCATGAGCGGTGTTTTGCATTAAAATCACCAATAATGAAGAATTTAGACCTATGACGGGTAAGTTTCTGGAGGTCACCCTTGAGAAAATTCTTTTGCTGGCCTACGCATTGGAATGGCAAATAGGCAGCTATAAACGTAAGTTGTCCAAATTTTGTTTCAACAGAAACCCCCAAAGTTTCAAAAACTTTGGTTTCAAATGAAGAAAGAATTTTATGTTTGATTCGTCTATGAATAATGATGGCAACGCCACTACAGGGTCCATCAAGACGATCATTTCTATAAATCAAGTAATTTGCGTCCTTCTTAACCTTATGGGCAGGTTTAAGGAACGTTTCAGTTATAACGGCAATATGCACGTTATGAACTCTTAAAAAGTTAAATAGCTCGTCTTCATTATCTTTAAGAGATCGAGCATTCCAATTTACAATATTTAATGCTTTAAAATCCATTACTGAATTTTAAAGTCATGACAATATTATTTGCAAATTTTACTCCAGTTTGAATAGCATCAAACATGGAGTTAGATTTAAGCATATCAGAAATCATGTCAATTAATGAATTCTGTAAAAATTCCATTTTGGGGGCAGTAATGCTTCCTAAGTCAAAATTGTCAAAATTTCCATTAGAACGTTGGTTAGTATTTTGATTTCTACCCGCTGCAATAGCAGCATAGGTAGCTCCATTAACTCGCTGAACATTGTTAGCAGCGAGGGGAGTAGGTACAGATGAAACATTTGAAGCAGGGGAGATATTTGTACCTACGGGTACGAATGTAGAATTTGTTCCTCGCTGACCGTTGTTAACAGCAGAGGAATTTGTACCTGGTCGGAAACGTGGAGCGTTTCCTACCTGACGGTTAGAACGAGATTGTAGGATCGCTTTGCGAGTCTTACATTCCCAAAAATTGGATTTGTGGTTTTCACCACAATTTGAACATTTAAATTTCTTAGGATCTTCCTTCACAGGACAGTCGTCCTTTGCGTGAGAGGAATCACCACAATTCATGCATTTAGCTGGCATGTAGCAATTTTTAGTTCCGTGACCCCATCCCTGGCACTTACGGCACTGGGTGAGGTTTTGGAAATTTCCTCCAGTCTTCCTGAAGTGTTCCCACTTCACTCGGACATGGAGCATAAGGCTAGCTTTTTCTAAGGCCTTAAGGTTGTTTAGTTCACTAGACTTGAAGTGAACTAAATAAAAATCATTAGAAATCCCGTTGCGCGAATCGCCAGGACGGGATTTCATTTTCATTTTGATTACTTGGAGTGGCACAACTCCAAGTAATTTTGCCAGTTCATCTTTGATCTGATCCAGGGATTCACCACTGGGCAGTCCTTTCATGACAACCTTGAACACACGTTCAGTTTTGGTGTCGTAAGTAAAAAATTTGTGCTTCTTCTCAGTAAGATACTTGAGAAGACATTTAAATCCGTCCAAGGTTTCAGCCAATACACGGCATTCACCCCGACGTCCAATTTGTAGTGAAAACTTAACTTTCACGAAATTCAAAAGTTCCATGCGAAGAGCATGGAAATCGGTAGTGGTTATCACAATAGGGGGAATCTTTTCCTTCTTGGCATTAAGCCGGGAAAGTTTACTAGAATTTTTCTTGGATGATGGATCATTCTCATCATCCGTGAGCAAATCAAATTGATTACTCAAATTAATTTCATCAGAAGGGGGGTCAAGAGTTTGCCCCTTTCTTTTGCGTTTAGGCGCCATGGCGGCAGTAAATTTTTATCCAAATCGACTTCCAAGCAGATTACTATAAGAATCTGAAGGATCGAAGAGGAATTTTCCAAATCGATATCCAAGAAGGATTACCTCGGGTAGGGTCCAAACAAGGATCGAAGAGGAATAAGAGTTGAACAAGGTAGAAAATTTTTACAGGTTGAGCACTGAAAAGTGCTGTTTAAATTTGTTGTAGCTTTAGGTAGTAGTAACACTTCCTTCAGCAAAAAGCAAATAGATCCGCACGGCAAGAGAGCACGATGCGGACTGTTTTTTTTTTTTTTTTTTTTTTTTTTTTTTTTTTTTTCGGTCTCCTATTTTCTTGCATTGGACCGCAGCTAGGTATATCGCATCCTCGGTTCATGCGGTCTCCACTAACATCCTCTGATGATGAATCCCACATAATTGTAAGCGAATCTTACATCCCCCGGCTGGGTGTAACCATAGTTTTTTTTCCGAGTTGGGTATTTTGATCACTGCGACCAGTACTTAGATCTATAGTTATTCTAAACTAAACTTAAAATTCAAACGAAATAAACGCACGACGTTACAACATCTCTGATCACGTCTTTCTTCGGAAGGGAAGTAAAGCCGTTGGTCCCCGGTACATGAGTTGATGGGTCGATAGGTAGGGTGCAAATGTGGGAGCTGTCTCCCTGACGTCAGTAGCATTGGTGCTCAGCACGGAGAATAAGATATACGGAAAACAAATCAGGGAAAAAAAAAACTTATTGTGATGCTACATTAATGAATTTGATTTTGAGACCAGCATGCTGGTGGCTACGGAACAGTCCTCTAAAAGATCTGGGACATCTGTAAAAGTGGTCAATTCGTGCAAGTTATTCTAGAGATTTTTATAAAATACTTGCTGTGAAGCTATATGCATTAATTAGGATCGGAGACCAAAATGTGTGCCCTAGTATCTCCGAAAGATCCTGAACAACCGTAAAAGTGGTCATTTAATGAAAAATATCCTAGATCTGTGTGCAAGTCATGGTAGTTTCCTTGATCCAGGGAAAAATTAATCATTATTGGTTGCGTTTTTAATTACCACGTAAAAATGTAGGTGATATATACACGCAAACCACAAATTAATTACAATGAATGTTAGTTCCATTTACTATCATCCTCTGTTCATGAACATCGCAGCGAATGTTAGAAGTTGACCTTCCAAACGATGCAATGATTTTTAATCTTTTTTTATTCCGTGTTCTGTATATGCTTTCACCTACACAAGCAAGCATTTGCCTTGAATGTTATGTATAACATGGTAGAACGACGCACAGTGGGGCAGCGAAGCCATTTGCGTGGCCAAAACTTCTAGCGCCGTTGGTTTGCTTTCTACAGCAATACAATGTTCTACAAAGTTGCTCAATATTAAAAGTGCCATCTTTTGAAAGTTTCATATTAGTTAATTTTTACGCCGCATAGGTGGCGCTCCAGTCTATCTTTTGAACGGAGCATCCTAGCCGAATAGTTTTTCCTGCAAAGTTGTGTAATTTGAAGTGTTGAGAAATGTTGTCGAAGACATTGAAACTCTATGACTCACATTAAACGAGATAACGGGCAATTAGGAAAACTCTAAAATTGGATTTTCCCCTTTTTTCACCTAGGTACGTCAAATGTATAAGTTTTATACTCTGCTAATTATCAAAATGGTTTGAATCATCCAAGAAATACCCATTATTTTATATATTATGCTTTATTATAAAGTTATTAACATAAATGTTTAAAAAAAGTGATGCATAAAAATGTCGATGAATATTGCATATTGTAAATTCATTCAAATTTGTTGAAATGTTGCTTTGTGTGTAAAACATGATAAGATGTTATTGATCTGAATAGATTACACACAATCAGAAACACAAATTATAATGCTTATTATGATTTTTAATCCAACTGCGGTTCTCACTGAGCATTTTGTCTACTTTCCAATTGTTAAGTTGTACATCAGTTATGCAACATGACTTCTTGCATGGATGAGTAATTCCTATATGTGGCGTAAAAATGAACTAATATGAAACTTTCAAAAGATGGCGCTTTTAATATTGAGCAACTTTGTAGAACATTGTATCGCTGTAGAAAGCAAACCAATGGCGCTAGAGGTTTTGGCCACGCGAATGGCTTCGCTGCCCCACTGTGCTACGCACCCACTTGCCTCGATTCTCTCCAGTAGAAAAACAAACGAAGCCAAGTATGCGAGGAAATGAGCCCTCTTGTTTGCTTTTAGCCTAATCATATCCCAAAGCATGGATAGAGCAGTGGACAAAGCAAAATTATGATAATCGCAACGTTTGTGGTTCGGCGGTCGGTACCCCAGTCGGCACTTTTTGTTTTCAACATGATTAATTTCACTCACTAATACACTCCACATTTTTCTTTCTCCATTTTCTTGCATTGAACTGAAGCTCAGTATATCGCATCCTCGGTTCATGCGGTCTCCACTAACATCCTCTGATGATGAATCCCTCATAATTGTAAGCAAATCTTACATCCCCCGGTTGGGTGTATCGTATGAAGGAAGTGCCATCTAATTTCACTTTTTTCTTCACCGCATGAACTTGAAGGGCTTGGGTAAGATTCCTCTTTAACGCATTTGAAACCCACAAACAACAACAAGAACACTTAAAATTCATCGCTTTTAAAACACTGGCTGTACAGGATATCTTTGGATTAACAGAGCTTTTGATTCCTTACTGATTATTTCACTTCTAAGTTCATCCTTAAATATATGTACCACCATGCACTGTACCTATGAACGAACACATTACCTACCAAGTTTTCCGTATGATTTAAGCATGTGCTCTGTCTAGGTAGCTATTGCCTTTTTTTGCCTTATTCACTTTGCATAAATAGACCAGCAGAAGCAGAAAATTGATATGGATTATGTGACTATATCAGCTATGTACCAATGGAGACGCAAGGTAGTCTAGTCGTATTGGAGTAATGAGCAATATTTCTAAACATGATAATTTCAAAAAAATCGTAATTCAAAAACGAAGAAAAATACATCGCTGATTTTTTTATGTTGTGTAAAATAGCCTAAATTTTCAAATAAAAACGTGTTACGCTTATTGTCTACAAACTCTGAAAAACATAAAAAAAAGCAAATACAATCAAAATTCTTCTATACACCCAACCGGTGGATGTAAGATTCGCTTACAATTATGTCGGATTCATCATCAGAGGATGTAAGTGGAGACCGCATGAACCGAGGATGCAATATACCTAGCTGCGGTCCAATGCAAGAGAATTGGAGACCGAAAAATGTGGAGTGTATTAGTGAGTGAAATGAATTATGTCGAAAAAAATTGGAAAAAGGTTGCCGACTGGGACTGTGCTTTCTCCACTGCTCTCTCCATGCTTCTGAATTGGACAGCCTAAAAGCAAACAAGAAGCGCTCATTTCCTCTCACACTTGACTTTGTATGCTTTTTCTGCTGGAGAGATTCGAGGCAAGTGTGTGCGTCGTTCTAGAATGTTATACATAAAAATCAAGGCAAATGCTTGCTTGTGTAGATGAAAGCACAGACAGAACACGAAATAAAAAAGGCAAAAAACCATTACATCACCTGCAAGGTCAACTTCTAACATTCGCTGCGATGTTCATGAACAGAGGATGATAGGAAATGGAACTAACATTCATTGTAATAAATTTTTGGTTTGCGTGTACAAAACTCCAATTTTTAAATCTTTTTGCACTTTTCCGAAAAGCATTTTTAATAACCTTTTATTTGATATTTTGATCATTTTAATCGGCTCAGTGGTTCAAAAGTTTAAATTCACAAGACAACAGAGCCAATAAAAGTTTCAATTAGATTGACAGAACATAGTTGCATTGCTTTTCAATGCCGACCAATGACTTTTTCCATTGATAGATAATTTTTGTTAGAAATTTAAATCCTCAGTAGGCGTGTTTTTTTTTAACAAAGGCAAGTGTCACTCGAGCCATAACTGGGACAAGAAACATTCCTCTACCTGGTGGTGTCATGAGTGAGCTTTCATTCGCGAGAAATCGACGACAAAAGTCATTGTTTACAAATGCAATTACGCCCCTTTGAAATGTTGGCACTGAATTTATAAAATAACGAACATTTTGGATGACTCGAGTGACAGTTGTCTTTGATAAAAAACACGTCTACTGAGAATTCATATTTCTAAAAAAAAATCTTTTATCAATGATAAAGTCATTGGTCGTCATTGAAAAGCAATGGAACTATGTTCTGTAAATCTAATTGAAATTTTTATTGGCTCTGTTGTTTGTGAATTTTAGCTATAACGGCCTCTTTTCTGATTTTTATTTCTCAATCTATGGAATCTAAATTAAAACTATGTTTGAACGAAATTTCTAGAACAGTATAAGGAACACTATGCCGTAGACTACACATTTTTATATCATATCGGTGGACAATTCGTAGAACAAATACTTTAAAATTCTTCACTTTTTGAGATATCTTCGAGCATGAAACTAAGTCAAACATTCAATAAAATTACTTTGAATAGTCAACCATTGGTCACAAAGATGGTAGATAACACATTAAGCTTTGCTATGCAAGTAGTTACAGCAGTTTTCAGTCTCGAGATACAAATATTATAAGCCGTTTATTACCATAAAAACATAAAATTAACTTGAAGCACCTCTAAATCATCACCGATTTTGCTGAAAATTTGCACAGTAGTTCAAATAAACATGACGAACAGTAATCATGGTTGACCCGGTGCATCCCGAACATTTCTGTTAAAATGAATAGGTCTAATATATGGGCCCAAATTAGGGACGTTTAGGTCGACATTACATTCATTTCCTCTATGATTGACATTAATTATAAACAAAAATTAGCTCAACTGATTTGGATGACTGCCGATAAATAGCGGTGGGTGGACTGCACCACCCATTCGGGGGATTCTTGTGTTTCACATGGAAATTGAATGTGTTCGGAAAAAAATCAATATGGAATCTTGATGGTTAGAAAGTGTGTTCATTCTTTATCTCCCATTGAAATGGTACCGAAATTGTCTTTCATTCACATAAAGACCTTTCCTTCTTAAACTATGTTTTTGAACTTTCTATTTGGAAATTCTACTAATGCTTGACAGTTTTTACTTAGTATTTTCATCGATAAAATCAAGGAAATAGGAAACCTTTGTCAAAACTCCCGGATACGGAGCAATCGTGCACGGTTTGACACTCCAGGAAACGATTCCAACTTGAATTCCATTATTCAGTAAAGGACCACCAGAATCTCCCTAAAATAAGCAAGAGTAATATAAACCAACAAAGCTTTCAAAAGGTTACCAATATAACACTTACACTACATTGCCCCTTACCGCCCTCCGGTAAGGCTGCACAAATTTGACTAGGATAGATATGCCGCGAATGGAACTCGTTACACTGATCATTAGGCACCGCAAAATAGTCCACTTTTTGCAATGTAGTCGGCAAGTCACCATCAGTCTCCAAAAGACCCCATCCGATCAAAGTGACGTCCAAATCTGTCGCATCAAGTTCGGACCATTTGCTCGCCAATTTGACCGGCTGCACACTCTCATTGAATTCCAACGGTCTCTTCAGCTTAATCAGCGCTACGTCATTCACGTAGCTATTTGCAGCATCATAATAGGGATGGATGATCACGTCGTCGATGAGATACACGGAGTCGTCGACATCCCGGGAAATTACAGATCTACCTACTTGAATGGACTGTACAAGAGGAGTTGAATAATAATTTACGCAGTGAGCTGCGGTCAGAATCCAGTATTTGTTGATAATGCTTCCACCACAGGAATGACTTCCGGAAGCACTGCGCAGCGATATCATGAAAGGATAATCGTTGATCGATGCATCTGTACCATTAACGATCTTGGATGTCGCTGGTGCAGCTGGTTAGGAAATAGAGAATGAATTTAGGAAGATTTGAAGGCTTTTCAATTGGACTTACCTGCAGCTACGTGGATTAGCACAAGAGCGCTGATTAGCTGTGGAATCATGGCTGGTCGCTGAAATAATGAGGCTTATCGATAGGAAAGTTAAGTTTGATTGAGCCATTGTTATTATCAGTTGAGAAGCAATTGTTTTGCAATTGTCGATCGAAAGATTATCATTATCGCTTAGCGCACTCAAAATTATTTGTAAAAGCGCTTAATTTTTGCAACTTGTGCTTCAAAACATACGCTACCAATGAACAGTAGTGGTTTAAAAGGCCAAATTCGTGAAATTTTTACTGGAACTTCACCACTGGTGGTGCTGCAAAATATAACATTTTAGTTTGGCTAGATAGAGATGTGATGTCTTCAACAAAATCGAACTGTTCTCTCAAGACACTATGTTTCTATTGGTCCATATGTTTTTAGATAGGCAGAAGACGTTTATATAAACGGCCACCAGCAATCAGTTATAATCTATGTTTCCAAAACTAATGATTATAGAGGGCTATTATATTCCGCCGGAGAGTCCTCAATTGTATGAATGCATATTGTTCATTCCTTTATTTAACGTCGGTCTCTGTTCCGCAATCTAGTGCCAATCACCGACGGACATCGATTGCCATCCATTGACCGCAATCGAATGTGCAGGAAGGCAGCTTCCACACCTGCGTAGGATATCGCACCCATTCAACACACATGGGCCGGGACCAACGGCTTTACTTCCCTTCCGAAGGAAGACGTAACCAGAGATTTTTATGCCTCAGAAAAATCCCACCGACCTCGGCTGGGATTGAACCCAGACCCATTGGGGTGTTAGAAAGCAGTCACGCTTACCACTACACCACCGGCGCCGGCTTTATGAATGCATATTGTAAATACAAAGAACAAAAGTGGTCAGCATCGATACATTCAACTGTCACAAGGGCCAGGATGTGGAATATGTTGAGATATTCAATTTCAATCCTACCCTCCACAACTCGATTATACACAATGAAGAAGAAAAAGAAGCAAATAATGATGACGAATTTAACATGAAGTTGCTATTCGACGCAATTTCAAAGTCGGGTTCCAATCAACACGATCTCAATAACGTTGAGGAGCATGACGATCCGTTCAACTACAACCTTATCATCACCAAATCAGTATCCCACACCAATTCGGATGGTCAAGATTCCACACACCGTTATGATCCTGAGCAACCGAATCAGCTCGCTCTCACCACGAAACATAGGACCAAAATCATCATCAAGCCATCATCAGCTTCGTCATCGTCATCGATTACCATCTATCACGCAGGTGTGATAAGAAACCGACGGAAAACATCGTATCGACGAAGGATTGGCCTACCTACTGTGATCTTTCGAGAGCAAACAACCAATCCACCTCAACCAAGTCACTGAATCGCACGTTGAATAAATCCATTGCATGTTTCTGTGTATCTAATAATGTTTCGTGTTAACCATACCCATCACGAGTTCTGCGTTATTTGGCTGTTCACAGAAACATCTCCGATTGCATACAGACTGGATAATCCAAGTGCTAATGGACGTTGTGCATGGTGCAGGCATACAACACTCTTTGTTTGCGGAGAAGCTGTTCCATCTGTCGATTTGGGGTGCTATTCATCTAAGGTTAGGCCTCAACAATAAAGTGGGCCTTACTGAAGAAAAAGAAAAACGCAAACCATAACACTGAGGCAACTGGACTAGCGAAATTCATTAAAATGCCTTATGTTTTTTAGCCACAAGTAATCAGTATGATTTCTATTAGATTGCCTTATGAAACGAGCCAAAATAAATCAACTGAATGCACTATGTTTTTCATACGACAGCCTTATGAAATTTAAAATTTTAAACTTTTAAAATATACATTTTCAGCTATATGAATTTCAAAATGACTCATTATAAAAATCCACATTTTTAATTTCGATCTCAATTTGAATAAACTCTATACAAATTTGAATCCCCAAATTATTAGATATATTATCGCCTGTATTTCTATGCAACATCTTTTTTTTTAATTCATTATATACACTCAAATCTGGATTACATCCGTGTATTGCATAAACCAAGGTCATTAATGAGGAGGCGATATACAATATCTAATAATCTGAAACTATAAAAATATATTTATAAATAAACAATATTCGATTCAACTTTTTATCTATTTGCAATACATTTATATACATTTCACAGTTTACTTAAAAATATAAAAATGAGAAACCTTTATTATTTCTGAAATATTATCTATTATTCACTTCATGAATGTTAAATTGTGATCCATCGATTTTGTCTTAATTAATCACGCTAAGCGATTCAATCCTTCAAACTTCTGCCTCATATGCTAATAGGTGCTCTTCAAGGAAGGAAGGAACAATGATTATTTATTAAATAGATTGAAAACAATTACTTTAACTTACGTCGGAATACTTCCAAGTTGACTCGGGGTACTCCGTTCAGAAAATCTGCGATGAGCTTTAGTTCGTCTACTACGATAGGGGCCATTTTTGCCTTTGCATATGTTTGTCTTATGACTTTTTCGCACAAATGACAGCATTGAATTTTATAAGGCGCGTTAAATAAAATCCAATGTATGGCGTAAGCAAATCTTACGTTGTTGTAAAGATAATCATAGGTAATATATGGAAAGCATAGTTGCCTTATGAATTCTAGATTTTGAATGTTTGTGCAGCTTCATAAGGCGGAACTTAAGAATTTTGCTAGTCTAGTTACCTGAGTGAACAATTGCTCCCCGATAAGCCCTATTTGTGAAGATTTAAGACTCCATGCAATAAAAACTAAAGAAGTTTGCGGTTTTTTTAGATGGATAGATAAAAAATATGTTCAGAAATGTTGGAGTTATGATAGTTTTAGCATTTTTCAGTATCGATGGGGGTTTGAGAATTAAATAAGCGTTTAAATTCTGAGTAATTAGTGAAAGTAATAAAACACCCTTACATTATGAGATTCTATTGAATAATATCGGCCTAGATTTGATGAAACATTTTTTTTTTTTTTAATTAAAGCATTTTTATTTGAAATGCAAATTTTCTTGAAAATTCACCTTTGCGTCTCTGACGTATTTTGCTGTCCTAAATGTTGTAGTTAGTTTGGCTCTAGTTTTCTCATTTTTTTTTTCAATTCAAACCAAACACCCTGCACATAATCGAGAAATTACCAAAGATTCATAAGTCACACTTGTTGGTCACGTCGCGGTTGTGTATTTACACGGATATTCCTTGGGTTCTGCCCAATGGTGAGACATTTTCATATTTGTTTTATTTCTAATACGAACCTAGCACTTTTCGGTGTCAAATCATATTCGAATTGTATATATGTGACTTTGTGGATCATGTACGACTTATTACTATGTACCTATACCGGAAATTATAGGTTTTCCAAATCGTCCAGGACATCAGTTGATTTGTTCGAAAAATGTACAATCAGATTCAAAGTGTCTATGTGGATCATGCATCATCATCTATTTCCGAGTAATCCAGATGTTGTAGGTTCTTCAAATCGTCCTGGAGTTCAGATAATTTGATCTACTAGATCTACCGAGATTGGGACAATGTCTTTAGTATCAAAATATTTCCAGACAGATGCACAAAGTCTATGTGGATCATGCATGAACTTTTGTCATGTATACCAGATGTTTTAGGTTCTCCAAATCGTTCTGGAGTTCAGATGATTTATTCTACTAGATCAACCATGACTGGGATAAAGTCTGTAGTATCGAAATATGTCCAAACAGATTCATAGTGTCTATATGGATAATATTTAATTATTTCCAATACTACAGATATTGGATTAGTCTTGGGTGATCTAGTAGAAAAATAATCTGAACTCCAGAATGATTTCAGAACCTTTAACATCTTGTATACGTAGCAATAGGTCGGCTACAATCCACAAAGACATTTTGAATTTGTTTGGACATATTTCGATACTACAGACATTATTGGAGTCTTGGTTGATGTAGTAGAACAAATCAACTGAACGATTCGTTTATGATTTGACAACGAAAATTGCTATGTTCATATTGGAAAAAAAGAGAATGTCTCACATTGGACAGACCTCGGGGAAATAATCCGGGGCGGAAATGTTACAATGAATTCCACAATTTTTGCGACAGCACATCAGTCCCTTCGCGATTTTCGCGACATCATTTAATGTTTCCGCGATTTTCGCGACTGAAAGTTCAAATCCGCGGAAATCGCGAAATCTGCGAAATTCGCGAAATCCGCGCCTGTTGTAACAACCCTGAAATTCATGAGGATTTCGGGGGAGCAACTTCTCAAAGTTTTCTATATCACCAATGGATTCATAACTTCGCTACTGATGAGAAACCGATCAGTTAAGGAGAGTACGCCAACGAGCACCTCGAGGCTCATGCGTCGAGTGCATACAGCTTAAACCGATATGGAGACAACAACCTTATCAAGAAAATTCATACATATCTGGCATTTTTGCCTCAAATACGTAATATGTTTTCTCCTAGTGCATTTAGAATCGAACCAGACACCTAAATACTTAAAAGACATGCTATGATTGATTATTTCACCACTGCGTTGAAGCTGCATTCGTGCTGGATAATGCTTCCTAGAAAAAAAAAAAACAATCATCTCAGTTTTCTCCGGAGAGAATTCGATACCCAGTTTCATAGCCCAAGAAGACAAATTGTCCAAAGTATCTTGCAATGGTCCTTTTAGGTCCGGTGCATTTGGTCCTATGACGGAAATCACGCAGTCATCTACAAGCAATGCGAGCAATGTTTGACAAGGCAATCGTCAGTGTTCTTTAGGGGGCCTAAAAATGAGCCCTGCATATATTTCTCTGATAACAAATTGCTCAAAAAGTTGTTGAGAATTGTTGTACTACTCAGGTTATGGCAAGCAAGCAAGCAAGCACGTGATTCATTGGTGTACTATTGATAAACAATTAATCATTTAAATCAAAAAATTTGCTCCGTCAAATGACATATTGCTCATGAATGCATTTTAGAAATATGCGTTTGAAAACTGCCACTTTTTGTTACATGCCAGATTTTGAAAAGTGAACCCCAGTATAGTAAAGAAAGGCGTAGTCCAACGCTGCGCACGATAGAGTTAAATGGTCGAGAAAAAACATCAATCTCTAGAAGACGAGTGTAATGCTAATATATATTAACATGCTGGGACTAGTAACATGTCAAGGATGGAGAAACCAGATCGAGAAAGTACTATTTAAAATGTGATTTCTTTAAATGCGTTGACAGTAAAACTAACGCTTGGTTTGACCGTTGTGTTCACTGCTCTCAAATACATCATAACATCGTCAACTAAGTGATTCTTTATTAAATTCCGTGAAAATTTGCTCCCAAACAAATCATTACTCTGCCATACAAACACAAATGAACATCGCTTTTGATTTCTAGAAACATTAACTATGTGATGAACTGAAATATGTACTACCCTTTACTGTTCATACTCATCGTTAAGCTGTGAAAATAAATAAACGGATTTCCTGAGATTTCGAAAAATAAAATCCCGAATCACAGGATTAACGATGGTCTGCCTCCCCCTTTTAGCATTCTTTTTTACATGGCTGGTCACCCTAAAATACAACGTCATTTATGCATCTTCTCTAAGCATTATATCAACCGCAGTGCTGCAAAATATCGACCATGATCGGTGATATGGACACAAAATATTTTGTTGCTCACTCGAGCTAAATAAATCTTCAAGGGAAACCATGTCAATAGCCAGTCCGTTCTTCAATTCTTTCAGTGACAATGACAATGATAGCGATCAATGCTGTCAAAAATAGTGATTTTAGTGACCATGTTGAAGAAATAAGTGACCAAATAGTGACTAATAGTTGTAAAAAAAGTCATTTCGCTCTATTGAATCTTTCGCTCTAAAACATCAAACATTTACATATTTTGTATGCCATCATAACGACTAATTTCTACCCTTAGGTCACCTAAGGGTAGAAAATTAGTCGTTTTGATGGCATACAAAATATGTAAATGTTTGATGTTTTAGAGCGAAAGATTCAATAGAGCGAAATGATTAAACCTCCAAGCTTCTACTACATAGAAAAACCTGAAATACCGGGAAATCTCAGGGAATTTTATTTTTCCTGAAAATACCTGGAATTCTCAGGGAATCCTATCATTATTCAGGAAATTTAATAAAGTTCTTACTAAGAATGCATTTTAAAATAAAAGCATTTAATATTCCTAGCTATTTTCATTCACACATTGAACTTTATAGATTAAGAATGGATTAATCTACAGTAAAAAAATAATTTTTTTTTATTTCAGAGGCTCCAAATGTTTTTTTTTTTGGTTTAGAATATGCATATTTCCTACAAATTTTATAAATTCTGAACTGAAGAGATATAATACTTCAAGAAATTTTCAATAATCTGGAGTCAAATTCCTTGCACAATTTTAAGGCTCGTGAAATTTTATTATTATTTATATGGACCTCATTACTCGGGAGTTCTGAAAAAAAAACCTATGAGAAGTTAGTTAGGTATTGTTATTAAGGAGACTTTCAGCCGAACTCTGGTTCGTCTCCGGAAAAATCTATGAGAAAAACATCAACTGCAATCTGCTTTCATGGTAGTTCTGAGGAATTTTAGACTTCATGTGAAGCCTAAGCCTACGATAGTAAACTTCAAGCGAATTTTCATGAGAAATCTCCGTTGAAATACCTCCACATTTTCCGGATGTTCATTAATTGCGTTCCAGAAATTTTTTCTGAGCAAACCGAAGCTTCCGAAAATTCCAGTTTCTGCAATTTTCTTGAAATTTTTTGAATTGCCCTTTAGTTCTCTGATATGTCTTCATGTTCTCGGAGTTTCCCTAAAACTCTCAACTCTAATGAAGATCTCAGTTCTGATTTAAAATAAATGGAATTTTCGTAAACACCTTTAAACTTCCCTGGAATTCTCTGGATTTCTGTTAAGTTCCTGAAATATTTCTGAAGTTTTCATAAATTTTCTGAAGGTCTCTGTACTAAATCTTTCGGAACATCTTATGGGTTCTTGATTTTATTCCAGCACATCATGGGACTACCCTGAATTTGTCTAAGCTCACGCTTATAGGTTTATTGGTTTTCAATTGATTGTATTATTCTATATATATTTATTTCCACGGGTCAAAGATTAGCATGTAAAACATCTAAATGTAAAAATACGACAACAACAAAAACAAATCAACGATTTGACCAGATACTAAGACAAGCTTGTGCTGAAATAAATGACGATACAGAATCCGTTATTAAAAACAAGAATCAGTCAGCTTTTCCCACTGTATTCTACCAAACCAGACTGACTTGATACTGGGAGCTAAGAAGTAATATCACCTGAAGACATTTGCCGTGGCATTCTCTTGGAGCTAAAAAGATATTTTAATTATTTTTAATACTAACAACTCTCCCATTCTAGACCTCTCCCTAAATTGATATGCTCTCAAACACGATGTAAATCCAGGTAAGGATTGTAAATCAATCGTTAACATCTGCAATGATGATTTTGCATTGCAGACGTTATCAATGGTAATCGAGTAAAAATCCTGATCCACGCCATTTCAACCGCTGTTCCTGTTGGGTACCACAACCACGTTGTTCGTATCGTACCACTTGATTGCCTTTTTCCCATAGTGGCAGCTCGCCAAGTTCGGCCAGAACAGCACAGGTCTGTTATGTTGCTTTAGGAATGGTAGCAACCACTTTTCCAGGCACTCCTGGACGTAGATCTCTTCATTGATAGTTCCCGTAGTAATGAAAATGCCGCTTTTTAGATCACACGTGCATATGGCCTGCCAGACGAGATATTTTTTCGGGAGCTTCGATAATTTGATGGTTTTTAAAATTTCAGCCACCTTCCCTTTTCCTGATGCGGTATAAAACTCCTGTCCCAGAAGCTGCTTGAAATCCGCCTTCACATAAGTTTCGTCGTCCATGACGACACAGTCGAACTTTGTGAGCAAATTCCTATACAGCTTTTGGGGCCCCTGCTTTGCCGACGTGTTTTGTTTGTAATCTCGCCACCTTCACCTTCTTAAACGTCGACAACCCGGCTCGTTGAGACATTGAACTTGCCATCGACGTCCCAGATGGAGAGATTAGGATTCCGCTCATATTTCATCGCCACCTTCTTCGTCGTCGCTGCCACGTCCGGATTACGATTGCCACCGCTTCCAGGATTCCTGGCGGTCGACAGACGCTCCCCGAACACGTTTGTCACGGTCGATTTGGCCACATCCAGCAATTTTGCCAACTTGGCGTGTGAGAACGTCGGATTCTCTTGCTGCGTGAGCAACATTTTGACACGCTGCTCCTGTTGCTTGGACGTCATTTTGAAAACTCATCATAGCAAACATTGTATATACACTCAACTTCCAAATGCAGCATTTCAGGTTTTGTTTATGCATTTTTAACAGAAATGCAAAAATTTGATGTTGACTAATTTTTGTACGTATTCTCGGCAACCTAAGCAGCGACCTTCTTTCTATAGCCTTTTTCTCTAAGGAACGCACACATATGCAGTATTGGTTTGTTTACAATCTTTTGCTGCCAGCTGCTCTAACAATTTCAGTCGAAATAATTGTCAAAAACTGTTTTGAAACTCTTTTACAAAGCTCCAATCTTCTCTAGTGAGAGCGAGTATTGTCGGCAACCAGTTTTTCTTCGGTAACCGTTCCATTTGAACTGCATGTAAATCGGCTGTTCTATTATCGGCAACTCGAAATCAGCTACACTTTGTAGTGTGTGTGTTGCATTTCAAGAAAACCTTGCTAGATTACTTTTTCTCAGTGGTAAAAATATAGTCAAATTGAGCTGAAAGCATAAAGAATCGTTTGCATGCATTCAGCGAAGTGTTTTCGTAAGAAAATCCAGTGAAAATAGTGTTTCATTTTGTGTTGCCGAAAATAGTCTGTCATGCCGAAGCCGTCATTTCCCCTATTTGCTAATTTTTTTGAGCAAATTTGCGACCGAAAAATTCCTATACCGGACCGGGAATCGAATCCAGCCACCTCCAGCATGGTCTTGCTTTGAAGCTGCGCCTTTACCGACGGAGCTACAGGTACAACTTGTAATTATTCCTAATTATTTATGCTACGACTTCTCTCGACTACAGCACTGTTAATGTCTTAAAGTCAGCAAATAAGAAAACACTTCAACCGTCTTACACCTCCTTGCAGTGTATAGTTTTCTGCTGTTTGAATTACGAGATGCGTCATTTCGTTTCCAATGTTCGCTAATTATCATCAATTTCGCTAATTTGTATCGGTCATTCAATTGTCACGAACCATTAGATCGAATGGCCTGTTACTGATTGGAGAACATTGCTGGTACATACTACAACCAGCTCCAGGTGATAGCTAGCTATGATACCTAGGCATCCTCTCCTAGAGAATTGCTCTTAATTCCATTTCATCGATGCTGAGCATTTTACTCTTCCTAGTGAGCGCAACAGCTTTCAAACACTCGTTTGAGGGGAGAATGAGTACCTGCCACACTAAGAAATACTCAATCAGCAGGGGAAATTCCGATCAACAGGTTCATCCCGAACTTCCCCAGCCAATCATCTGTACCCGGGGGTTCTGAATGCCAAAAGAAGATTCTACGAAGAAAGCCAACACAAAATAAAGTGATTTCACCTGACATGGCTTATAGGTATACAGTAGTAAAAAAATTCGGTCATTGCGACGTTACTGGATAGGAGATTAAAGGTTGAGGAAAACGACATTTTCGTAATGGCCGACAACTAGGATCCTTAATTAATTGAGGAGGTTTGAGAATAAGACTAAGATGGAACTGCCATGATGGTTCTTAGAATTATGTATATATTACCTGCCTGGCAAGGAGCAGGAAATTAAAATTTGGGGCAAAATGCTACGACGAGACGAAACAGCAAGACAGAGAGCACCAGCTGAGCGAGAGTAAGCAGTTGCTACTTGAAAAACGACTCCTGATTGAGTCGAGCTCTATGTACCATCGCATTGGGAAGCTGTTTGCAGAACAACCGACTAGGGAGATAATGGTAGGAAGCAACAAATGAAAAGTCACGATCCACACATTTTAGGCCTTCTGACGAAGATGGAATGCGGAACTGCGAAGCAGATACCTCTGAGGGAAAGAAGATGTTAGCCCGAGGGGATTGAATAAAATGAGCGGCTATAAATAGTTATGTTCCATTCTGATGGTGAACGGTGGAAAGCGAAGCTTTTGCGTTGGCAGGGATGATTTATGGATTTTACTTTTGTGTCGACCAACAACGCAGGGAAAAAGGGATGAAGGCCATTGATCTTGACCGGGTTAGGCTAAGTGGGATCGTATCGACCGAGATGTCAAGTAAACAATATAGTCTGAGCTTGGATACAAATTAGGCAGCAATCTGAAAGTCTAAAGAGTTAAATTGATGGCAATTTGTCAATCCAACGGACTTTGTCGATTGGTGATAATTAATCTAGGGATTTTGGTTTGTAATAAATATTTCATTATAAACATGACAACTACTACGCTGGTTCTATGTGGAAATCCACTACGTGCTAACTGTAAGATATTTGAAATCGGATACTATTGTTATCGATGTTGAGACTTGGACTAATTGGTTTCATATTCAATACTAAAAAAACTCGATGGACTCCTACTTGTAGACAAATCTGGTTACTTGAAGGGAAATCATAAAAATAATTAGAAATACCATTGGGCGAATCATCAGGACGGGATTTCATTTTCGTTTTGATTACTTGGGTTAGCTCAACTGAAAGTAATTTCGTAAATTCATATTTGATCTGATTTACGGATTCACCACTGGGCAGACCTTTCAAGACAACGACGTTCAGTTTTGATGTCGTAAGTGAAACAATTTGTGTTCCCTCTCAGTAAGATCCACGGAGTATCACCTTTTCATGGTAGGTTACGGGATGTAAGATCTACCACTAATTCCTACTACTTCAAACCAGGGGATCAGGATGTTTCAGTAATCAAAGGAACACATCTTAGTTTTTCGGGAAAATCAGCGTTTTTACCAACTTTCTTTTCCCCCACATGGTTATTTTGCCTGTTACAATGCACGGAATCGTAAAAACGATTTATTATATGTTTGGTTTACATTTTTTTCTTGATCTTAGGAACCATACACACTAATCTAGTCAGTAAGGTTTTAATGGGTTTTTGAATTGCACTTGACTAGCAATGGGCGATCTTGGATACAAAACACAAAAGATCGATTCAGTAGAAACATTCACTTCTTGTGACATATTTCAGGTTCATCAGTCCTCTGCTATGTCAGAACTGAAACTCCATGGGGACATATCGGCAGAATTACAAAATTTCTTGCATCAGCCTGTTTTCCCACGTTCAGTCGATCCTTTTCAAGCATGAGAGAAAATCCGTAGTGAATATCCCCATGTATATCTCATTGCTCGAGACAGTTTACAAGAATGGTAGCAAGTGTTCCGTCAGAGAGGCAATTCTCTAAAACTGGTGAAACCAAACAGAATCGATATCAGCTCAATGCAACACGCATGGCTCAATTAGCTTCACAGCAAAAAAATAATTTTGATATCACGTCAAAGTGGATGCACTACAATCATGTCGAAAATTTGGTGTAATATTACTTGCTAAAAAGGACAAAATTGTCATTAATACAATGCATGAACTGACATTACGCTGCTTTAACTGCATTTGTTTATTTATGTGGTCATAAAAATTACATGAAATTTTCGACATGATTGTAGTGCATCCACTTTGATGTGATATCAAAATTATTTTTTTGCTGTGTTCATTGGGATCCCTCTCGGATGAGTTTTAAAAAATATGAATTAAATACTTTCCTTACTTACCTGTTTTTACACTCCGACCATCTAATCGTTAACTAGGATAGTTAAAATTTTTGGTCAAATTTGGAGTGTTGTAACTTTGTCAAATATGATCCGATTTTAAATCTTCCAATAGCATTTGATTGGAAAACTAATATTGTTTTACTGTGTAGCCACGAAAATAATCCTGGTCACCGGATACCGGAGATATTTCGGGTTTCCGGAGGACTTCTGCCCAAAACTTGGTCATAATCTTTCCTTTCATGGCAATGATTGGTCCAACTGAGTGCCATGATATGGCACCCCATACCATAACTGAGCCTCCTCTATGCTTTACAATCGCTAGCGAGCACAAAAGTGCTGACGAAAATCTCCAGAGCTGACGTCGACAGTCATTTTGTTCATTAAAGGGTTGTTGTTGTGCTCTTGCTACACCTTACATAAATACAAGAGAGAGACTTTTATTGGTCTACAACCAAAGTTTAAAGACCTCACCTCCCCATCCACTGCTAGTAGTCAAGACTAAAAAGACTTCGGATAGTTTGAGCTGTCGAACGGCATTGTGAAGTGAAAATACAATTTTCCTTTTACATGTTATCCTGGGACATCTGCTGGTTCCAGAATGAGCTCCCCAATGGAATTGTTTTGAGAAAAAATGTGATTGCAGCCTACTAAAGGTTCCCCCGGGGGATTTCAGTCACTCCGGAAAGGCCAATGTGGTCAATGTTTCACTTTAAGTCTATGGAAAGAATATTCATAAAAATCCATGAAGATAGAGCTGTCGCACGGCACGTTTTTGAGTAAAAACTCAATTGTCCTCTGCTACAGGTTCTCCTGGGTGCATCCCAGTGGTTTCAAGAGCGGCCAATGTGGTCAATTATTGAGTTTAAGTCCATAGAAAGAATATTCATAAAAATCCATGAAGCAAGAGCTGTCGTATGGCATGTTTTTGAGTAAAAACTCAATTGTCGCCTGCTACAGCTCCCCCGGGGGTATCCAGTGGTTCCAAGCGCGGACAATGCGGTCAATGATTCACTTAAAGCCTATGGATAGCATATTGATGAAAATCCATGAAGAAAAAACTGTCGCACCGCATGTTTTTGAGTAAAAATTCAATTGACCCCTGCTACAAGTTCCCTCGGAGGTATCCCGTGATTTCGAGAGCTGTCAATGTGGTCACTGATCCATTTAAAGTTTAATGAATGCCTATTCATGAAAAACCATGAAGAATGAGCTGTCGCACTGCATGTTTGGTGTAACAATCCAATTGACCCCTGCTACAGGTTCCCCCGGGGGCATACCGGAGGTCCAAAGAGCGGCCAATGTGGTCACTAATCCATTTAAAGTCTATCAAAAGCCTATTCATGAGAAAGCTTGCAGAAAAATCTGTCGCACGACATGTATTGGTGTAAAAATGCAATTGACCCCTGCTACAGGATCCCTCGAGGGTATTCCGTGATTCCAAGAGCGGCCAATGTGGTCGATGATTCATTTGAAGTTTTTGAAGAATGAGCTGTCGCACGGCATGTTTAGGTGTAAAAATGCAATTATCCCCTGCTCCAGGTTGCCCCGGGGACATACCGGAAGTTCCGAGGGTGGCCAGTGTGGTCGTTGATGCATTTAAAGTTTATCGATAGTCTATTGACGAGAAACATGAAGAAAGAGCTGTCGCACGGCATGTTTTGAGTGATTAAAGGATTTGCCCGCATTCAGAACCCTCTACCAGAACCGATTCCAAGGAAATGGCCATATCTCGGTTGAGTATAGACCGATTTTATTTCTTGGCATATGATTCGCTTTAGCAATGGTATTTCTTTCTTTGTATTCACTAAAAATATATATTTTTAACCAGCATCATATATAAAATCTCATCAAAAATTTTGTAAGTTAGACAAGACCTCCGAAAACCCATAATATCTGGTGACCAGGATTATTTTCGTGGCTACACCGTAAAACAATATTAGTTTTACATTCAAATGCTCTTGGAAAATTTAAAATCGGATCATATTTGACGAAGCTACAACACTCCAAAGTCGACCAAAAATTTATCTATCCTAGTTATTTTGAGTAACCCCTGTATTACACTAACAACTGTTACTGTGTACGTACTACACAATTTATTTCTAAATGATCATCACACTAAATGACTATTATAAGTAATATGTCATAACAAAATATTTGTTATGTTATGTTATGTCATATATTTAAAACATTTTTGTGCCATTTTGAAAACATTACTTCATTCAAAAGATCGATTTAAAATGATTGATTAAATCGGTGAATAGATTATTTTCAAAAAAAAATTATCGATTCACTAAGATCGATTCCTGCTTCAAGATTGCCCAATGCTACGACTCTACAAGTGGATGCTCTTCAATTGTTTCATAAATATGGTGTAATATTACTTGCCAAAAAGGACAAAATTATCATTAATACAGTGCATGAACTGACATTACGCTGCTTTTACTGCATTTGTTTATTTTTGTGGCCATAAAAATTACATAAGATTTTTGACATGATTGATGTAAATCGTCTTGGATGTAATATTAAAATTTATTTTTTGCTGTGTGAATAGTTCAAAAATGAGAAAAAAAAACTGAAAATGTGCAGTCATAGTTCTATTAACCCCATTTAATGATAGAAAATATAATTTATCGATTTTATGGTTCCAACTTACGGATAACGGATTTTTACCGACTATTTCAGGAGTTCGAAAACCCAGTTAAAAATTCTTGGCCCTGAAAAATAATCTTATATATGGTTTCCAATCGTTAGGTATGGTATAAGTAATTCTTCTTTTATGGATTAGGACTATACGGGAAAATAATAGTTGGTTCCCATTGTATTAAAATTTGTAATTACTAGGGTGTCAAATTTTACTATTTATATAAAGATCGATTGAATGGAGACGCGTGGTAATTTTAACATCTTTTCAACACATTCAATGGAATTTACGGTTGAGTAACAGCCTCACCCGTATAGATTAAAGCCAAATATTCTGTTTCGAAGATGAAATGCATGCTTTCGAAAACGACCGCATGGCGGAATATTCAGAGGATGACCAAAAATAGAGGATTCAGAGGATGACAGTGAGCGTAATGGGATTATTTTTTACACATGTCGTTCAATCTTCAATGGCAGATATTGAATTACAAAAAAACTTTAATTCTAAACACCGTAAACCCCAAAAAAAAATAGAACGAAAATTCTTGTGAGCGAACCGTACGTGAGAGAAATTCATAAGGAAAATACAGAAAAAGGTTTCGAGATAAACAATATGGAAGCTGAAACAAAGGAGGGCAGCAGTTGCAAGGTCGATAAACATCATTTTCTTCGTCATCGTAAACTCAATACAAATATAAATCATAGTTTATATCACATTACCATATCTAAATTTCCGTGAAACATTTCAGGCATCAAATGTTTACACCGAGGCTTTTACTTATCCTTCATTATAAATAAGGTTTGTAACTTACTGTAGAAGATGAATCAATTAAAAGTAAAGGTTGAGATTACATTGAATGAAAAATCAGATGTAGGATTAGGCATTAATCATAACTAACCATAAACTGACACTCCAAACAGTGAACAAAATTAATCATTGAAGTACCAGTTATACAGCCAAAAACCAGCGAAGAAATAATTAAATTTACCACCATTTGTCGAGAGCAAAGCAACAGGTGGTAAAAGAAGATTGTGTTCCAGTATAACAAGGAAAAGGCAAGACAACAGCGCTTACAGGGTCCTAAATGAAGCAAAATTAACCGACCGAAATTAGATTCAATCCACCTTGGTGAGCATTCCTCTGTTTTCATCTGTAAGGCACCAATGTAACGAATCGTTAACCATGATAATGATGAAAGGTTGCTATAAGTTGTTAGCGAAAAGTGCTTACCTAGCAGCTACCACTTAATTCTCGTCGTTACCGCTCTAGCTCTAGCAGCACGAAATACGCACACAAAACATTCCACAAATTTCCTGCGGCAGGGTGGAAGAAAACATACAAGCTAAAAAGCTCAAGTTCAAAGGAGGCACTAGTCTGTCCAGCTCATGAACGAGTAGTGGCAACGAAGATCGTCCGTTGAGTATGCGGTTTGTACTGAATAGGTTTAGTGATTAAATTTTGAAAAGTAACATTAGAACAATGAAAACTCAGTAGGTACACTTTAGTCTTTGCTTTAACAGTGTATTTACATTACTTTAGTTTTATTTTGCCGTAACCACCTTATTCTTCTCGATCAAAACCGATCTTAAACACTGGTAAAACTGAGCAGTTATATCATGAAATTTTTCTTGTCGATAATTATTATAACATGTTATAACTCTGTAGTCTGAACATGGCATTAACGAGGTGGTTGCATTCATCCGCTCTCCTTCATACGGCTGAGAAGGAGACCCAGACTCGAAAAATATGAACGTCAAAATTAACCAAACACTAAATGTCACGAACTGTCATCGCTAACCAAGCAGTTTGATGATACTTTTCTTACAGTCGAACTAGAAGGTATTGAAATCTTGAGTAAAGTAATTTATGATAGATTGTCGATTCAAGCTATCTCATTCAATGGGTCACCAAACGGCCGCTCAGGCTATCCTCTGTTGTCCAAAATATGATGAGTGGTATTTGAAGAAAAGTTCGAGATTTCATCAAAACGAAATCGGAATGTTTTTCGCTATTTGTCATTTGAGTGTAATAAATGACCTTCATTTCGAGAAATAAATATTTGTATTTCTTTAAAATGGTTCTGAGATACATCCGCAAAATTTTGGTTCGCTACCTCATTTCTTGATATAGCTGTAATTAGGACGTAGCAGCCTTTATAAACAATGACTTTTCTAGTTGATTTCTAGTAATTCAGAGCACGCCTGCACAAACTAACATATCCATCGGGTTGGGGAAGTCTTCCTCTACTCGATGATGATTTAGATTTGCTAGCGAGAGCCATGACATTCGTGAAATCATCGAGAGAAGTCATTGTTTACAAAAGTTTTTCGCCCTAATTTCAGCTCTATCTAGATTTATGTCTCCTCAAAAAACTATTTGTCGTATGTGCCAACCAATCAAAATATAGGTCAGGGTAACGGGTCATTCGGGGAAATGGAATTCGTGGTAATGTCATTTGGGGTAATGGTTTATTCGGGGCTATGTCAGAGTCGTTTGAAATGACTATAATAGAAAAAAGCTCGAATATGAAGAAAATCGATAAAATATTTACTAAGTTCCCTGCACTAAATTCGGTATCGCATCCGTTTTTGTTCTCAAAATGCAACCAAATTAAATGCACCTATTTCCAAAAATTCACAATAAAATCAAAAATAAAATAAAATAAAATTGCGTAAAAACAGACTAAATAAAATTATCATCGAGGAAAGTATTCGAGATTTTTTTTGAGAAAAATCGAGGAAAATTTTACTCACTTACTGAATAACCCCACTTTTTGCAAAGTTAAGTCAAATTTGACAGAATTTTTAGTTACTCTCATCGTACACGGCGTTAATAAAAACAAAAGAATTAAACTTCTGCAGCCCTTGTTCCACGACTCAACAACATTTAAAGTACCATCGCATCGAACGCAGAAGTATGACATTATGCTGACGCAGTTCTTCCCTCCCGGGCAAGCCTTTCCTTTCGTTCGTCATTCATTGTGTATGCAACCGTTCGTCATTCATTGTGTATGCAACCGTTCGTCATTCATTGTGTATGTCACCGTTTTTTGATTAATTCATTGAATAAACCTTATGTATACTTAGAAACATATTGAAAGATACCAATATTCAAGGTTTTTTTTTTTTCAAAATCATTGGTGGCAAAGTACATTTTCTCGCTGTACACTGAACAAGGTCAAACAATCGCTCAAAGCAAAACAGACAATTTAGATTTGATTTCAATTACAAAAATGTTCATGGCAAGGAGAACAAACTTTAAAATGAATTCTGTGTATGCTATATGTGCCTCCCTCCCAAGTTGCAACGTTCGTGCAGCGGTGCGTTGCTTTTTCAGGCATCACAGCAGGCTGCAGCTGGGACTTTTTATCTGTTCCAAATTCATATTAAATGACATTTAATTATAAGATCCAAGTCTAGATCCAAGTGCTCCAGTCACTTTTCAGCTTTAATTATTATGTTATATATCTTAATTTGTTTACATTGTTACTGGTTTAGCAATTAAGCATTTTAAACAGGTTTTCTATACCTGCATGTCAATATAAGAATTGTTATCTTAAATCTAAAAAATAAACTAAATCTTATCTAAATATAAAAGGAATTAATCGTTGCAGTTGATATTTGTTTTTAAGTCTCAACATTCGAAATTGTATGTACCTCGGTAGTACTGTACCAGGGAGCTATGTACTGACATAATGTTCGTGGCGTTTGCGATCTGGAACGGCTCAACCATATACAGTGTTGAAAAAATGCTCGTACTAAGACTCCAATGGCACTCATTGACCAGATTTTCATTGGTAATGAAACCATATCGAGATAACTTCTTTCTCGGAAACCAATGTGATTAAGTTAAGAAAAATGAAAATTAGTCATTTAATTCGGAGGTAAATTGATGACCGAGGGGAAAGTGATCAAAATGCTTCGAGTTTTTAGTTGTCGCGTAATATTTTATTTTTGGTGATAGATATCCATGAGAAATCATGATAGTACAGTGAACTCTCCACAACTCGATATTGAAGAAACCGTCGAGTAATAGAGTTATCTAGTTATAGAACAACAATCCCATAGGAAATTACTATCGCAGTAGCCATGAAATATTTGTTTACTTTGGTTCTATAACTTTATATTGAATTAGTTGACATCAAATTATGGAGAGTTGACTGTTTTTCATCAAGGGTTAGGGAAATCGCCTCTAAATTATTTAAATACTCAGGTATTAAATACATTTATTCCACAATCATCGTTAAAAAGCTTCCACCTTGATGCATGACAATCTTGAACAAAGCTTACAAATACTCATTCCAGCTATTTTCGGAAATATGAAACAATGTGATATTATAATTATAATTAGTATTTCAGCATGAGCATGATTGACAGCCCACGGTTGCTACTCTGTTAATGCTAGATCAGCTGTAATTACACAGAGAAACAATATACAAATTCTTGGGACTAGCAATCATCCTCAATGTGTAAAAACTTGTGATCTCAAACTAGGAATGTGTTGACGTGACACTCGCTTTGACGGAAGTCGAGAAATCCCTTGCACTTCCACGAGGAATAACTGGTGTGCGACTTACCTTGTGAAGAGCTGGTCCGAAGGTGAGTGGAGAGTTGCCCGTATGTGTTAGCGGTGCCATAGAGACCTCCGTTTGCCGGCATTGAACTGTTGCGCTTACATCGAGGGGCTGCACACACGGCTAGCCGACTCGTTAAGCGTCAAGTTAAGACCTGCTTAAACTAGCGCTAATATATTCCGCACAACTGGGATGTTGGGTAAGAGGGTTGGGTTTGCTGCAGAGTTCGTTTTGGTAAACGATAAGCTGAAGTTTTTTCCCTTGATTTGTTTTCCGACGATCTTATTTTCCGTGCTGAGGAAAAAATACTACCGACGCCAGGGAGACAGTTCCCACACCTGGACCCTACCTATCGACCCATCAACTCATGAACCTGGGACAAAGGGCTTCACTTCCCTAGCCGCTTGCTGAATCCACTAGAAAATCATCAATCAAGATAGAAAAGGATTAATAAATACCATCAGAACCTAGCCAAATAATTATTCAATTTCCAAAATTATTAGAATTGTTTGTGGCCTGGTTGCAGGTGCCATATTAAATATTATGTGAAATGTACTTGAAAACATAAAAGAAATCCGCCCTCGGAAACGTCAAAGTTTGTTTATCTTTCGATAGTTGCGTTGTTCGATTGTAACGGTAGACATTTTCGTTAGATTATATTTTTGTTACTTGTTCTTATTTATTTTCAAATATCCATTCTTAGATTAATCGTCGTTCAATTTGTAATATTAACTTAAATGGACTGAACGTAAGCTAAATGAAACGAATTGTAGTTTGCAACTTGTATGCAAGTCAGTTGCCTACGCGTAAAGAGGTTAGCGAAACGTATTGCTTACGTAGCTTCTCCGAAGAGTTTCACCATTCGTGTTTTTCGTTACTCGGATAGAGAAAACCGAATGGGATAGTTCTGAGAGTTGTTAGCAGTAGAAGGGAACAAGATAGACAGACCGAGTTCGATTGAAGAGGGAAAGAGATACTTCATTTGATCTTTCACGATCGTAACTAATGAAATCCGTTGAACTTCCATTTCCGGTAATCATGCCTTGGGACTTTTCTGAGGAAATTCAGTAATCGTCTCTTTCACTTTGATCCTGACTGTGATAGAAGAAGGGCGCGATTCTGTAGTTTTTTTCGCGGTGTGATTGGTTAGTAGTAGAAAACGTGAAGTGTCCTCAGATGTATTTTAATCGATTCTATGTTCCCCGTATAGGCTAAAGCTAGATAGCATTATAGTGTTGTAATTGTTGTGCGAGAGTTGTGTAAGCGTTCCAGATAACGGCAAGGTAAAACCAATTTACGAAATTTGTGTGTGCCGATAATAGGTTAATTGTGTCGTTTGCACGGTCAACGACTTTCCGCGTGTTCGCTTTCTATAGGATTCAACAGCCAACAAAGCGACCGTTGATCAATAGCGCTGCCTCGCACCGCGGCTCTACTTATTGTCGCCAACCCTTACCACGCTCGGGTATCAAAGCTTCCCGGTTGCCTATCAGAAGGGAGTTGCCTACGTTACCAAGGCACTCCGGCTAACGTCCAGCAAGCCACCATCCGCTGACTGAGTTCGGCAACTAAGAAACTTCAAGCGCAGTAGGAGGACATCAGCCGTCGTTGCAACGACGGCATCGGTCGGGCGAAAGCCCGTAAAGCTCGCCAACGTAAACTTCAAATCTTGTAAGTAGCGAACCCACACTTGCATGCAAGGCCGTTAGCACGGACACAGAATGATAGCGCGCTAGGCGAATAGTCCATCGACCGCACTAGTCAGATAGAAAGATAGAGGGGAACAGTAGTTAGGCCGGCCAGAACCAAGATTGTAGATATGTGAATAAAAAACCCTATAGATAAACTAAATAAAAGTAGAATGTTCACTCCCAAAATAAATCAGTGTTCAGTGTTAGAAAGTTTTGATTGAGAGAGTCTGAAGGTTATTTCACGTTTCGTTCATCATGTTTAGTCTTTTTCCGTTGAATTTGTTGTGTTACTCGTCTTCTAAATCAAGCTCGAGTTGATGGGTCAGAGGGATTGCTTCCTGTGATGATACCCCTGTTCGGATTGGTTTTCGGGATTGGAAGTTTTTCGGACTCGGTAGTTAGGATCTTGGGATTTCGGTGGGTATGCTCTCTTCTTTCTTGAGTCACTCGGCTCAGTTGGTCTTGTTCCCGACACTGTGGACGAATTTGAGAACTGGCTCATTTGGCCAGTATCTAGCCGGGCATCGTGAAACACGACAGGTGGTCCTCTTCGGAGGTGGCGCTTAAGCCATCCGTTTATAAAACTTATCGGGAACAAACAACAGCACCGTAGCTGCCTCGGGGCCGCTACATATTGGCGCCCAACGTAAAATAAGAATTTTGATGTTTTTTTTTTTGGTAAATTTTTTTCAAATGAAAATTAGTGTAGATCGTGTAAATATGAATACAGTCCATTTTTTAATTAGGTTACATGTTTAGGTTACGAAAATTTAGTATGAGTTAGAATTTTCTTTCGGATTTCAGTGAATTCAGGCAAAAACTTGGTAATTTATTTCGGAAATCGTTGTGAACTTGGTTGTGAATGAACTCAGGTTTCACTGTATACATATTTATCTTAAGTTGGTGTTTTTCATTTATATATTTTACTGCTAAGTTGTGATAGAATTGAGTTTTGCTTTTTTTTTTCTAAGGCTTACGTGTTTGGGTTGATTTGTGGAAATGGCTACGAAATTCCCACGCGCAGCACATTTGCTAAACGATGAGGTAAATTATGAGTTGAAGTTGAGAAATTATGGGGAGGAGTGTAGTAAAAGTCTTGAATCAAAACAAAGACTGCTGAGAAGGTTGTTTCGTAAGGATGCTAAAGAGAACAGAGAGTATCGCTCAAGGTACTCCATTGTTCAGGAATGTGAAGTGATCGCTCAGCGAATTGAGGAGATTAGTATAGGTTTAGCTCAAACTCATGATGTGAAACTAATTTCCCGTCTAAAACATTATTATTTAAGAACAAAACGAAGCAATGCTCAGACTGAGGAAGCAGAAACGATGAAGAATGGGTTGTCGAATAGGATAAACGCTTTACTGATCGCGAATAGTTCGCTAACCGGCGAGAATCACGAACACGAGTCGGGTTCCGAGTCAACAAGCAATGAATCCACTGACTTTGAAATTTCGGATACGGAAATAGGCGCGACAGCATCGAAAAATAAGAAGAAAGTTAAGAAATCAAAGAAAAAAACACAAGAGAATGAGGATGACTGCGCCAAACTCGAACGTAAGGTTCTAGGTCTCGAAGTTCAAATGGTGGAGCTTAAGACCATGCTTCAACAGGTATTGAGTCTCAGTCAGTCATCGCAGAGAAACCAATTACCACAGCAGCCGAGCAGGACAGTTCAGGAAAACCGAACGGGAACGGTACCCAAAGGTGGACGACCGCAGGATCTACAACCGGAAAATGCGTATTCTGAAGCAAACCCAGTAGGACAGTTAGGAGGGGTTCAAACTCAGTACGAAGGCTTGTTCTCAGTGAATAATCTGGGAAACAATTCCGGACGAAACATTGTGGGACAGCAGAATAATGGTTGGTTTCAGGGATACAACCATGGAAATGACTTAGCAGAATTTTCTCCCCAGGGACCTCCGGAAAATAGGGATCGTAGGAGCCTCATTCAGAGGGACACCCGAGGGTCAAATCCAGGAGGGAATTTCAATCAGGGGGTTCAGGAACAACAAACGCGATACAACACGATCGAAAACCAAAGGGGACCATTTACCGGGATTAGTCAGCAAAGGTGGCCAGACGGGCTTCAAAGAGATGAACGCGTTAGTGACGGAAGTGAGCGAGCTCAGGGTTTTCCTAATGCTTCGGATGTTTCGATAGGGAACAGGAACCAATACCGAGAGAACCGAATGCAGTATGATAGAAAAATAGAAAAATGGAACATTTTCTTTTCGGGTGCGGCTAGGTCACCAACTCTAGAGGACTTCATTTACAAAGTGAAGGTTCTGGCTAGCATGAATGGAATTCCTATGGATTGCTTAATTAGCCACATTCACCAACTTTTGCGTGATGAGGCATCAAACTGGTTCTTTACCTATTACGATGCTAACTGGAATTGGAACATTTTCGAAACCAGAATAAGATACAGGTTTGGTAACCCAAACCAAGACCAAGGAAATCGCCAGCAAATTTACGAGCGAAAACAGCTGAAAGGTGAGACCTTTATTGCCTTTGTTACAGATATCGAAAGATTGAACAAGTTGTTGACCAAACCTTTGATGTCGCAACGAAAGTTTGAAATAATCTGGGAGAATATGCGCCAGCATTATCGGTCTAAATTGGCATGTTTTCAAGTAAATACTTTGGAGGAGCTAATTCAGTTAAACTACCGGATTGATGCTAGTGATCCAAGCTTGCACCCAGTTGGTTCAAGACATGGAGTTCACAACATTGAAGCGAAGTCGGAAGGGGAGATTTCAGACGAGGAAGAGGTCAATGTTCTGAGCAGGAGGCAACAGAGAGCGAACGGGTTTTCGAATCAGCAAGACAGATCAACACCAGGGGTGGAAGGATTTTCGAGATCACCGCTGTGCTGGAATTGTCGGCAAAACGGGCACTTTTGGAGAGAATGTAAGGAAGCCAAAACAACGTTCTGCTATGTGTGTGGAAATCCTGGAAAAATTTCAAGTTCGTGCGAAGCGCATCCAAAAAGAAATCAGCCAAACCAAAGGTCCAATCCAGCACCGAATTCGGGAAACTGAGTTCGGAGTGCGTAGATGGGAACCCTAGCATTCCTCAGAAACCATCTGTTCCCACCAAATTAGAACCGTTTGTCGACCCAATCCAAAGTCTGCTAGAAGTCAGGATCCAAACAAGTCAGTGTCCCCATGTTAAAGTCAAGATTTTCGGTATAGAAACGGACGCTTTACTTGACTCAGGAGCCAGTATTAGTGTGGCTAATTCACCAGAACTGGTTGACCGTCATGGATTAAAGCTTTTACCATCGCCGATTAAAATTTGCACTGCAGACCACACACAGTACTCTTGCGCGGGGTACGTTAACGTTCCTATTAAATTTAAAAATGTTACGAAAGTAATATCCCTTGTTATTGTTCCTGAAATATCGAGGAACTTAATATTAGGAATCAACTTCTGGAAAGCGTTTAATATCAAACCGATGATTCAGAACGAATCGGGTTTCGAAGAGATCTCATCAATACAGAACAATATGAATGAGGATTCCTCAGCATCGGAATCCTTCCATTTTTTCTTACACCCGGTTGAAACTCTACCAGTGTTTGAGAAACCAGAGCCAGATGATTCTTTGGACATTCCAGGTTTAGAATTGCCAGAGCCATCAGAAGCAACACCGGAGACGATCGAAACGGAACACCTGCTATCACCAGAAGAGAAAATTCAGTTGGCGGAAGTCGTTCGAGAATTTCCCTGTACGATGGAGAATAAATTGGGACGGACAACTTTAATACAACACGATATCGTGCTTCGAGACGAGGTAAAACCAAGGAGACAGCCTCTATATCGTTGCTCTCCCTCCATTCAAGCTGAAATGGATAAAGAGATTGAGCGGTATAGGAAGTTAGACGCGATTGAAGAATGCTCAGGTGAATGGGCGAATCCTCTGGTTCCCGTTCGGAAGTCGAATGGAAAAATCAGAGTATGTTTGGATTCAAGACGCATCAATGCTTTAACAAAGAAGGATTCATACCCGATGAGAGACATGAAAGGAATTTTTCACCGTCTCGAAAGCGCTAGATATTTTTCAGTGATCGATTTAAAAGACGCTTATTTCCAAATCCCACTGAAAGAAGAATGCCGAGATTTGACTGCATTTCGAACATCAAAGGGGCTGTTTAGATTTAAAGTATGTCCATTTGGTCTCACGAACGCACCTTTTACTATGTGCCGGCTGATGGATAAGGTGATCGGCTTCGATTTGGAACCATACGTGTTTGTATATTTAGACGACATCGTGGTAGCAACTAAGACACTGTCGGAACACTTTCGTTTGTTGAAGATAGTTGCAAACAGACTGAGTCAGGCAAATCTCACGATTTCCTTGGATAAATCTCGCTTTTGTAGGAAACAGGTTAACTATTTGGGTTACCTGTTAACTAATGAGGGGATAGCCATTGATAATTCTCGGATAGAACCGATTTTGAATTACGCCAGGCCAAAAAGCATCAAAGACATTCGTCGCCTGTTAGGATTAGCGGGATTCTATCAACGATTTATTCATAATTACAGCAGAATAGTATCTCCAATTTCTGATTTACTGAGGAAAGGTCAAAAGAGGTTCATTTGGACAGAAACTGCAGAGCAAGGATTTCAAGAGCTTAAATCTGTTCTGGTTTCGGCACCTATTCTCGCAAATCCAGATTTCGAACTACCATTTGTTATCGAATCAGACGCGTCCGACAATGCGGTTGGAGCAGCATTGATACAGCACATTGATGGTGACGCGCGAGTCATTGCATATTTCAGCAAGAAATTGAGCAGCACGCAGAAAAGATATGCAAGTGTCGAGAAGGAATGTTTAGGCGTTTTGTTGGCGATAGAACACTTCCGACACTTTGTAGAGGGAAGCAGATTCAAGGTAGTCACTGACGCAAGAAGTTTACTATGGTTGTTCACGATTGGAGTGGAATCAGGAAACGCCAAACTTCTAAGATGGGCCCTAAAAATACAATCGTATGACATAGAATTGGAGTACCGAAAGGGAAAACAAAACATCACCGCTGACTGTCTTTCTCGTTCCGTGGATGCTATATCTGTGACATCAGTAGACCCAGAATATCAGGACCTTATCCAACAGATCGTTCAGAACCCTCAGGACTACAGCGACTTCAAGGTCATAGATGGTCAGGTGTATAAATTCATCAAATGCCAAGGAACGGTTGAGGATGTTCGGTTTTGCTGGAAACGTTATCCGCAACGGGACGAGAGGAAGCGAGTAATACAGGAGGTTCATCAGAAAGCCCACTTAGGATTCGTGAAGACGCTAGCAGCGGTAAGAGAGAGGTACTTCTGGCCGTTGATGAGCTCGCAGATTAAACGCTTTTGTCAGGAGTGCGTAACTTGTCAAACGAGTAAGGCAACGAACGTGAATACGACAGCACCGTTAACGGTTCAGCGGAAGATTGCGGAATATCCCTGGCAATTTCTGACGATGGATTATGTAGGACCGCTGCCAGTATCCGGTAGGTCAAGGAACACGTGCCTTTTAGTAATCACCGATGTATTCAGCAAATTCGTGTTGATACAGCCATTCAGACAAGCGACCGCAGACTCCCTAGTGCCATTTGTTGAGAACATGGTTTTCCAACTTTTCGGGGTTCCAGAGGTAGTATTAACGGACAATGGAACGCAATTTGTCTCTAGATTATTCCAGGACCTCCTCGCCAAATACCATGTGACCCACTGGAAGACACCAAGTTATCATCCGCAGATAAATGATTCGGAACGCGTAAACCGAGTATTGACAACGGCGATTCGAGCGTCAATTAAAAAGGAACACAGAGAGTGGGCGAATAACATCCAGGTGATTGCCAATGCAATCCGTAATTCGGTCCACGAAGCCACACGGTATACTCCCTACTTTGTTATGTTTGGTAGGAACATGGTATCAGACGGGAGAGAATACAGACACTTGAGGGACACATCGACCGAAAGTGGGAACTTAGAATCAAACGATCGAGAAAAACTGTACAACGAAATTCGGGAAAACATCAAGAAAGCTTTCGAAAAGCATTCAAAGTATTATAATTTGAGGTCGAATGCGAACTGTCCTAGGTACACGGTTGGAGAAAAGGTGTTGAAGCGGAATACAGAGCTATCGGACAAAGGCAAAGGGTATTGTGCCAAGCTTGCACCGAAATACATTCCTGTCCAAGTTAAACGAGTCATAGGAGATCATTGTTACGAATTGGAGGACGACAAAGGAAAAAGAATTGGAGTATTTAACTGCAAATACCTTAAAAAGTTGTCTTTGTCGAACTCTAATTAACGGTTTTTTTTGGTCAAGCTATGTCACCTCTCTTTTAAGAAGGCAACAAATCATCTAAGGATGTCGAAAAACACATTTATGGCATTATTAAGAACTCCTCGATATCGATTGATCCAGCTATGATACCGTTATAGGGAACAAAGCAACAAGTGACGCACAAAAATCAATGAAATTGCAGGAAATTTGATCAATCACTCGTTTATCGAGTTGAGTCCATCCTCGTAAAGCTATGTATCCTCTTTGAGTTGACGAAGCAACCTTAAGTTTGCATGAAAACATAACTGGTCATTCTTGAAGTGCTCCTCAGTTAATGAGTTGAGCCGTCCCACAAAAACAAATTTTCTACTGGTGACGAGCTTCAAGAATGTACTTGGTTATTAGAAAGTAATCTACGAAGTAGCGGTATCGACGTGGTACTCAGCGATCGGTTAATTCAAAGAGCGCAGTAGACTAGTAGAGAACGTCAGAAGTAGCAAAACAAAAAAAAAGCCTACCTAGCATGACCTCGAATGTAAATAGTAATTAGTAATCCTACGATAAGTCTATGTTAGTACTTATAGCTAGTGTTTATCTTAATATCTAATTTCATACCAGTATCGTTAGGCAATCCTTTAATAGTTTCTTGGTTTATCCTTTGTTAGCATTGAGTTCCTTAGTAGTATCTCGGTTGATTCCTTCCAGTCATCATGATCCTTGTAAATAGTAGTTGTAAATTTCGTTTGAAGTTGTAGTTCCAGATACAGCCATACAATTTCATGTTGTCGGGTGATCAGTCTTTAGGTTAGGAATCCGGACAATATTAGCCACAGTAGCATAAATTGCGAAACTCTAGTCTGCAGTCATCCATTTCATTGGTCCTTAATTTACAGCTTCATCCATTCGTTTCGTTCGGTCATTCAGAACAGCATTCCGTACATCAGTTCCAATCATCTCACTCCAGAAATCCATAATATCGATAGCAAGATTTGATTTTCCTTTTGCATCATCCCACGACGCAGCTACCTGAAATAAATACACAAAGCACTCAACTTTTATACTGGGAAAGTATAAATAATACTCCCCCCGTAAAAATCATCAGCTGGGATAGTGATCAGCACCAGTAGTTCCACATTTCCACGAAAGTTTACGCTGCAATTCTGTTTTTCGCGACTTGCTTCAACAGTACGGAGACGTTTGAGAAGAATGGTTGCAATTGACAGATCTCGAGAAAATTTTGCTTCCGGCAGTTTGACAGATTGACTGTTCTGTACGTGATAGGGGCGTTTAGTACTTCGGTGTGAAGCGTAATGTGAAGTATCGTATAACAGTTGAGAAATTTTATGTCGGTTCTTTTTAGAGTTTCGGGTGACCAGATTTATTTCTGGTGTGGAAATTCTATCAAGATTTTAATTTAAGTTACGTTTTGTGAGAGGAATGGACAGATTGCCTGAGGTTTATCTTTGGGGTGGGCCAGATCTCTACAAGATAGTTCGTTTCGGTAAATTCAGAGGAAATTTCTGTGCTCAACGTAATGATTGAGGTTGTTATTGATTCTGAATGAGCCTGTATTTCGGGATTCAGATTAATGATAGCTAGTATTTTTCCAAATTCAAGAGAATTTGTCAAAAGTATGTTTGGTTTTCAATTAGGTTTGAGATTTTTGGTAAAGGAAGTACTGAACAAACCTGTCACTGTCGTAACGTCAAACTGAGCAAATATTTTTTTTTTTGTATTTTTTTTTTTCAATTTCATGCCTGTACAAGATGAATTCACGTTTCTAATATTAAATAGCTAGAGTTAAATGACAAAGTTGATAAGGATTAAGCATATTCGCTGGAGACCGGAGTCGAGAGACGCTGATGGTCAGTGGCAGACACGATCCGTGATAGACCGTGATCTGTAAATAGATGAGGAGTCAACTTTGGTTGATGATGAAAACATATGACCCCGAATTGCTTTGACCTTTCATGAATTGTTATTTAATTTCTAAAGTGTATATAGTAAATTTGTATCGTAAGAAATACCCTTACGAAAATTTAGTTGAATCAATTCAACTAAATTTTCGTAACTTTAGCATGGAGTGATGTAACGGTAGACATTTTCGTTAGATTATATTTTTGTTACTTGTTCTTATTTATTTTCAAATATCCATTCTTAGATTAATCGTCGTTCAATTTGTAATATTAACTTAAATGGACTGAACGTAAGCTAAATGAAACGAATTGTAGTTTGCAACTTGTATGCAAGTCAGTTGCCTACGCGTAAAGAGGTTAGCGAAACGTATTGCTTACGTAGCTTCTCCGAAGAGTTTCACCATTCGTGTTTTTCGTTACTCGGATAGAGAAAACCGAATGGGATAGTTCTGAGAGTTGTTAGCAGTAGAAGGGAACAAGATAGACAGACCGAGTTCGATTGAAGAGGGAAAGAGATACTTCATTTGATCTTTCACGATCGTAACTAATGAAATCCGTTGAACTTCCATTTCCGGTAATCATGCCTTGGGACTTTTCTGAGGAAATTCAGTAATCGTCTCTTTCACTTTGATCCTGACTGTGATAGAAGAAGGGCGCGATTCTGTAGTTTTTTTCGCGGTGTGATTGGTTAGTAGTAGAAAACGTGAAGTGTCCTCAGATGTATTTTAATCGATTCTATGTTCCCCGTATAGGCTAAAGCTAGATAGCATTATAGTGTTGTAATTGTTGTGCGAGAGTTGTGTAAGCGTTCCAGATAACGGCAAGGTAAAACCAATTTACGAAATTTGTGTGTGCCGATAATAGGTTAATTGTGTCGTTTGCACGGTCAACGACTTTCCGCGTGTTCGCTTTCTATAGGATTCAACAGCCAACAAAGCGACCGTTGATCAATAGCGCTGCCTCGCACCGCGGCTCTACTTATTGTCGCCAACCCTTACCACGCTCGGGTATCAAAGCTTCCCGGTTGCCTATCAGAAGGGAGTTGCCTACGTTACCAAGGCACTCCGGCTAACGTCCAGCAAGCCACCATCCGCTGACTGAGTTCGGCAACTAAGAAACTTCAAGCGCAGTAGGAGGACATCAGCCGTCGTTGCAACGACGGCATCGGTCGGGCGAAAGCCCGTAAAGCTCGCCAACGTAAACTTCAAATCTTGTAAGTAGCGAACCCACACTTGCATGCAAGGCCGTTAGCACGGACACAGAATGATAGCGCGCTAGGCGAATAGTCCATCGACCGCACTAGTCAGATAGAAAGATAGAGGGGAACAGTAGTTAGGCCGGCCAGAACCAAGATTGTAGATATGTGAATAAAAAACCCTATAGATAAACTAAATAAAAGTAGAATGTTCACTCCCAAAATAAATCAGTGTTCAGTGTTAGAAAGTTTTGATTGAGAGAGTCTGAAGGTTATTTCACGTTTCGTTCATCATGTTTAGTCTTTTTCCGTTGAATTTGTTGTGTTACTCGTCTTCTAAATCAAGCTCGAGTTGATGGGTCAGAGGGATTGCTTCCTGTGATGATACCCCTGTTCGGATTGGTTTTCGGGATTGGAAGTTTTTCGGACTCGGTAGTTAGGATCTTGGGATTTCGGTGGGTATGCTCTCTTCTTTCTTGAGTCACTCGGCTCAGTTGGTCTTGTTCCCGACACTGTGGACGAATTTGAGAACTGGCTCATTTGGCCAGTATCTAGCCGGGCATCGTGAAACACGACAGGTGGTCCTCTTCGGAGGTGGCGCTTAAGCCATCCGTTTATAAAACTTATCGGGAACAAACAACAGCACCGTAGCTGCCTCGGGGCCGCTACACGATCATTGCAACGAGGTTTTACCATACAGGTAACTCTAAGACCAGAAGGTCCCGAAGAAACGAGCTCAACTTTTTGGATCAGCTTTGGTACTATATTCGATCCCAAGCTAATCGATGCACCTCTCGAAACATAGGAAACACGAACCCCTCATTTTATCTGTCAAACTTTCATAGCGAATCAAAACAAACATAGCGTAGTACTGGAATTTATACTATAGTAACTATACTAACCACTGCTATGCAAACAGATTTTGCACTAATTCTACCACATAGTTTGATAAAGGAGGTGCTTATCTAGCGTCCAAAACGTCAAATACAACAGGGAAAGGTTTTGCAGCTGAGTTATCGACGAAAGAGAAAGTCGATGAAGAGAATCGATCAATGCAGATAGAAACTTTTGAAATGTTTATCTAGAATTACTACTTCCAATTCAGGAAGTATGCGGAACTGTTTTGCAGCATTTCGCATATATAATGGATTCTCAATCGTTCCCGTAAAAGATCCCCTTCTTCCGGATGGTCCCCGAAGAGCACAATTAAACGATGCAGTTTAAATAAAGTACATTTGAATGAAATTTTGAACCTTTCGCTGAATAAAATTACTGCTATGAATCGGAAACCAGCCAATCTCCACTTAGTGATAGTTTCAGTTGTTTGCTGTAGGTACAAATGCAAATTATTTCGTTCGTCCGATCTGGAGAAGGCTGGTCTGTTTTTAGACGGCTTTATAAAGGAGACGGTCAACACCGGTCAAAACGTGATGCAAACGCCAGAATTTGTCATCCTACTTCATCTACTCTTCGAGATTTCCCCGTCATAAATTTTGCTTTTATTCACTATGAGGATCCAACTTTTAAGTTGAATTTGGAAACAGAGTATTTGGTGATGATTTACTTTTGAGTAAATTGCATATTCTCAAATTAACGTAAATTAAACTTAATTTTGGGTAGAATATACTTAAGAGTAGGTGATTTTTTTGCTGGTGTTAAATGGAAACTACTATATGCAATTTACTCAAATTTGGGTTATTGGGCTGAACCCCAGAATTGAGGGAAAAGTACTTAATTTTGGGTAGTTTTTCATCTCCGTGCAGAGTTCATCCAGAGTGAGAGGAAGAGCGTGTGATAGAAAACATGAACATCTAAGAGGAAGAGGTGACAATTGGCTTCTTCCTCTTTTATTTCTATCTCTATCTCTATCTTTATCTGTCTCTATCTCTATCTAACGCACATGAAATCGGCCAATCAGGAGCTGGTTCACGTTTGACAGAAAAGTGGTTCATTTTCGCCCCCGTATTGTCACCTCTTCTCTTAGATGAACATGAATGGCAGCAAACCTCACTCTCATTTTATCCCCCTCTCTCACAAGCTCCGAAGCTTAGTGGAATGATTTGGCAGTAGGCATTCTACTCCTCAGAGAAATGCTACGCTCGGCACAGGTATTTATTCAATAATATTGAATAATACCTATATAACGATATATTAGGTCTCTATTCATTCATCTTTTGCTGAAGTGCCTTTACAGGAATTTGTGGAGCACACCACGAAACGCCTTTTTGAAAGCGTGATAAGCAGAGCGATGTATCGAAATGTGGTACCATACGACTGGTATACACTTATCTATATATGGGGCTGTGATGGGAGCAGCAACCACGCTACACCCAACCGGTGGATGTAAGATTCGCTTACAATTATGTGAGATTCATCATCAGAGGATGTAAGTGGAGACCGCATGAACCGAGGATGCGATATACCTAGCTGCGGTCCGATGCAAGAAAATTGGAGACCGAAAAATGTAAAGTGTATTAGTGAGGTAAATTAACGAACAACGAACGTTGCGATTATCCGACTTGTGCTTTCTCCACTGCTCTCTCCATGCTTCTGAATAAGGATAGCCTAAAAGCAAACAAGAAGCGCTCATTTCCTCTCACACTCGACTTCGTATGCTTTTTCTGCTGGAGAGATTCGAGGCAAGGGTGTGCGTCGTTCTACCATGTTATACATAAAAAATCAAGGCAAATGCTTGCTTGTGTAGGTGGAAACACAGACAGAACACGAAATAAAAAAGGCAAAAAACCATTACATCGCCTGCAAGGTCAACTTCTAACATTCGCTGCGATGTTCATGAACAGAGGATGATAGGAACTGGAACTAACATTCATTGTAATAGATTTTTGGTTTGCGTGTACATATAAACAATATCCTAAGAACTTTTTCAATTATGTAAAAACGAAATTGAAAAGTAATAATTTTCCGTCACGAATGCACTTGATGGGGAAATGTAGGTGAAAATCCTTTTGAAATCTGCAATCTCTTTGCAAATTTCTTTCAGGAAGTATACACCACGTTTTCTGAAAAAGACAGCGACCGTGACTTCTTTGCATGCATTCCCGAAGTCTCTAACAACATATTAAAGGACCAGGACCTGACGGAATTGCACCTGTATTCTTGAAGAATCTTTCAGAACAACTTACCCTTCCTTTAGAACGCCTTTTCAATATGTCTCTGAAAAATGGGAAACTCCCTGAAATTTGGAAATCGTCTCATTCTAGCGACCCAGATTATGATGATCCAGCCAAGTACAAATGCGGGTTTTCTCCTCTGCATGCATATACTAGAATGATGGAAATGGTTCTGAAAATGTCGCATAGACTTGATAAACCTCCATGGCATGTACGCAAGGCAAATTAAGTGATGAAAGCTAGAGAAATGGAAATTTGAAGCAAGATTCGTGCGATATTAGGTACGTATTGTTAGGAATTTTTAACATTATATTTTTGTTTTTGAAGATGTAGGATTTTATCAGCAATTTTTTGTCCTTTTAATAGGATTACGCATCAGTGAGCCTATGCTTGGTGGCAGAAATTCTTATGATCGAAAAATACCGCCCGGAAATTTCCCGTGAATCGAAAGCTGCAGTAAAAATTACCGGTCTGTCTGTCGGTCGATCTGTTGGAGATATTTTATATTCGGCTTACTGTAATTAACTGTAAATCGAAGATTTATTATTTCTTTTGAAATTTATGCTGAAGAGACTAGAGTATTATACCAGAATTTATACGATTAGTATACATTGTCTCCAACAGTGCAAAAGTTGCTAGTTATTAAATACACGGTGTTTCCAATTAGACGGGGAATAAATGCAACCGAAGATATCGCGAGATCCACTCTTATTCTCTTTGGAGTAAATTCTGGAATGCAATGGAAAAAACTTTGGAGTAAAAAATTTACTCAATTTTACTCCAAAGTTTATTTCCATTCCATTCCAGAATTTACTCCAAGGAGAATAAGTTTCGAAGTAAAAAACAAATTATTATTAAAATCATGATGTTTTGGATTTTTAATAAGCCGCTGGGATCTGGGAACTTCCCCAAAGTTAAAATCACTTTTAAAATTGACAGAACTTTTAAAATTGTATTGTTTGCCTCATTCAAAACCGTCGTATATTTTATAACATGCATTAATTTATGTTTGCTGACTAACTAGTCCCAAATCTATGTTCGAAACTATTGTCAAGTTTCCGTAGCCATTAAACCTGATTTCCTTAATTTACCAACGAGCTCATTGAAATCCTCTGACCCCAACATTGATTTCCCCGCCCACAACATTCTGCAGTAGCGTGTGGCCTGGAAAAATAAATGCATTATATATAAAAAAAAAACATTCTGTAGTATATTGGTGGTAACACTTTAAGCGTTTACTACAAGGACGACAACCTTCATAGATTTCCTTGTAAACTCGTTTTCGACACCCCGAAGGCCAAAAGCGCTTTCGGTTGCCTGTTTCCAATTCTAACTTGGTCACCCAGGAAGCTGTTGCGCACTGAAACAATAGAGCTGCAAAACCTAGAAGTGCTATCCATTGAACACCCAGTAGTGCACTGATGAAAATTTAATTACTTAATTTTCCGCTCAACAATATGCAACAAGCAAGCGAGGACCTGATGCACCAAATAGCTGCATCCAGAAGCCGAGTCGCAAAGCTAGAAAAAAAACTGCAGGAAAAGTTTTCCGTCGACAGCTGTTTTTGAGGCTGACTGTCCCCACTTACCAGGTTGGATAGCAGGGAAAATCCTATACCGAAACTGGGGACACGCTCAGGCCGTGCACATTGCTTGCCCCGAGGCGCCAAAAGCAACAAGCAGCGGACATAAAGAAGCAACATTCAGTTTCGCCTGTCAACTTTTGCTGTTGGGTTTCGTATTGTCATTTCACCGAGACAAGATTTGCTCAGGGTCAATCGTTGTAAGTTGGTCGTCTGGAAAATCATGAGCTGCTGCCGACGATGATATTGTTTGATAAGTCTGTACTGAAGCTTTATAAAAATCTTCAGAATGGTTGGATAAAAGGGGGTTCAAATTCGTTTCTAAAAAGGCAGCTGATGTAATTTGTGGGCTATGAATAGATTCTATAGGTGCGGAAATACAATGGCTTAATTAACGTTCAGCAGAATCGTAAAATCGTGAAACGAGGGGTGAAATTGATTTGATCATCAATCAGTTTTCTACTTCTTCTTCTTCTTCAAAACATGGCCCGAATTCAGATTTTTATGCGCCTCTTTAACCAAATGAGAGAGGAGGCTAATTGTGTAGATAGATTAATTTATCTTTATAAGGCAAATTTTATGTTTTTATGGTTCTTCTTTTCTTCGCCGACTCTCAACTAAGTATTCTTTGAAGACACCTTTTTCTTTACATTTACACCAGGCTTTTTACGCTTCTTTTGCGAACGTTTTAGTGTTCTAGATTCACTTAAACAGTTATTAATTGGGAGTTTTCTGTGACAACTGATGCATGAATGATGCATGCCAATGAAATTTTGGGCTCAACCGGACATGAGGTGAGGGTGCCGCAAAGCGGTCAAATTTTGAATTTTTTTCATCTGAAAAATGATCCATGGTCCTCCTACCTTGGGATATTTTCCAGATGAAATAAGTATACAGTTTAATCCGCATTGCGACATCCTTAAATCATGTCCGATTGAGTACCATTATTTTAGCACACCGGTTGTCGGTATTCTAGCTACGGTTCTGTACATCAACTCGAAAACCGGCGGTTTTGATTTCAAACACCAGGTACCGTGCGGGACCGAAATCCGTACACCCTATTGAATTTGTTTATTTATATGCATCATAACAATGTAAATATTATACATGAATACATATTAATGTTCATTCATGCATTAGCTTGATATTTACGACAACAACTAAGCAGTATGTCATGCAATTAAAATAAGAAAAATAAAAACCTTATCACGTGTCGAGCATTTCTGTCAATCGGTTGCGGTCTTAACGATTTTCTGAAAAAATATCTCGGATTTATTTCCAGTTGTTAAGCGTATTTCAGTGATTTTTGCAAGTAGTTTCCTGAAGGTCGATCGGAAAAGTAAATGTTTATCGTTTTATATCTCAATTCTGATGAATGGATCGTTCATATGGTATTTATTTATCAAAATTAGAACTGTACGGATTTCGATCCATATATAACAGCTGATTCTAAATCCGTACACTTGTGCATTAACGGTTCCATTTTATCCAATGTTTTTCAGCAGATCATGGAAGCTAAATACACGCCGGAGGATTTGGAGAAGACTGTGGCAATGATGCGTGCGGGGAAATCTTACCGAGAAGCATCCAGGGAATTTGCCGTTCCATTCACCATCATAAGAGATGCCGTATTGAATCGCTACTTTCTTATTTTATTCGTTTTGTAAATGTTATATTATTAATATCTTTTAATGAAGAGCGTCAAGAAATAGCCGAAAAAGAAAACAACGCAGCTCCCTTAAAGGATATCACCAACACGCATATAAAAATTACAGAGAGCAGACAGAAATGGGCAAGAGAGCATTCCCAGCAGTAGCCACCAGCGAGGAATGACCAGAAATATACATGAAAGTAGAGCGGAAGAAAATTGATAAAGATAACGCAAAGAAACAAAGGATTGAGTAACGACAAAAGAAAAAAGGTTGAGCGAGAGAGGAAGATGAGGAAGAAGATGAAGAAGAGCAAAAAAAGTTGGAAGCAAGAAAGCATTATAACTTGAAAAGGCAATGGCAACAATGGAGAAGAAGCAGAAGAAAGCTGCGGAAAAGAAGCAATGAAAGATCTGCATTTTTATGATTATTACTCTCTTGACGTTTTAAATTAAATTAAGTTATAGTCGTTAACTTAACAGTTTTATTTTTCTTTTGCAAAACGAAAAACTATACCTTGATGTCAGTTCATTGTCGTTTTTTTGTTGGTTTCTAAGATGGTTTAAATTTCTTTTTTCACTTATCCTCCTTTATAGGAACCGCTTATTCTATCGCTTGATGCCGGTGGGTTGGTGATGTATTTCCATTATCGGTGTATTAAAGATGTTTCGGCAGTCGTTCTTCTCTTCAGTTTGTTTGAAAATTCACTTTAAAAAAGTTTGTTTACTATAATACAAATATCTCCGGTTGTAATTAGATTATATCGACTATTTTAACGCTAAATTAGAGGTAAGAAATTTTTCGTTCGATAATTTCAACATCAATTGTCAGTAAGATTAGTATTATTGTTGTTAGTAAATAATTTGTTTTCTTTTTTTTTAAGTTTTCCTAAGACTGAATTTCTGCTAAGTTTTAAGCAATGTAAATAAAAATGTTTATACTCTCACTGAAAAATAATGTTTTAACGCTCGAAATCAAACAAATAATATTACATCATTACAGCCGGAGATATTTGTGTTTTAGCAAACACATTTTTTTTTGGACTACATTTTTGGATTCAGCGCATGATTTTACATGGGAAATGACCATCAGCGTAAAAAGTTCAAATATGCTGTAAACTAGTGTATTTAAACGATTTTATTTAGCCAACCGGTCCGCACTATTTCAGTTACCATGGGGACGTAATTTGTGATTAGCCCCGGTCCCTTTCAAATAGTATCATTATTTATGTACGGCCTTAAATTTTATATGACGTTTCACATTCATCTAGTGATGGCCGATTTTCATTCGAATAATAGATTAATCGATTAACGAACCAAAAAGTAAAATATTTGTAATCAGTTATATCAAGCTGATATATGCATTAACTTCTCCAGAGGATCATCACCCATCGTTTCAAACATATGCTGCATTGGTAAAAAAATGACAGCACAGCGAATAATTTAATAAATGGGACATCTCTGAGTTTGGTGTGATAAAAAAGGGCGCAAAATTTCATCTCTACCGAGGGGGCAGTAAAACCACAAAATTACCTTGCATACCTTGGGTATTCATTGGATGAAAGGGACCGTGAAAGAGGACACTAAAATAGAAAGTTTTTCTTCCGACAGTTTCATCTTAGTATTCTTCTTTGGTATAGCTGTTTTGGACTCCTAGCCGAGCAACTTCTAAAAAGATACTTTATTCAAGATAGCAACAGGTTTTTTTTTTCATTGATTCGGATCGATTCACATTTATGTACGGATTTTGATTCATCCTCAACACAGTGTACGGATTTCGATTCAAAATTGTACGAATTTTGATTCAATCGTAGAAAGCTGTACGGATTTTGATTCAAGATATGTGCAATTAAAATACTTTTTTCTAATAATTAGAGGTAATTTAAAGATCTGGTGTTTGCAAATAATGGGAAAATAAAGATAAATGTATAGAAAAAAGATGTGATACAGAGCATAATGTGATAGCATTATTTAGTATTGACTGTTAATGATTCTCTCGTCCTTAGGCTAGAAATCTCTTAAATAAAGGAAGAAAAAAAAAATGCTTAGGTGTACGGATTTCGGTCCCGCACGGTACACGAAAACTCAACCGAACCAGGGTACGCTCTTACATAAACACAGGAGTATTTCTCAAACCCGGACCAGCACACGGTGCGCACCGTTTGGTTCAGTTGCCCATCACTGCTTTCATAAGATATCTAATTAAAATTACGGATTCTATCAAATGGAATGATGATGACTACTTTTGTAAGTGTAAGAAAACAGACATCAGTATAGTTTTAATTATACAGGTCATTTTTTTTTTTTTTTTTTTTTTTTTGTTAATTACTTTATTTGTACAGGCTCATTCGAATAAACTTTACAGAGCCAAGTTATCATTTTCTTTATACATTATAAATGTCTTAAATCTAAAATTAAAGGATTGGAACCGATTACTCGCGGTCTTCTCGAGGTTAGTGGATGACAATTGTTTGGATCGGGAGAGGGAAAAGGAGATTTGGAATATGATTTATGATTCAAAAATTTCACTATTTCTAAAACAAATACTTAATCCTATCGACGTTACATCAACTCTGTAATTATACAATTATTACAGAAACAAATCTACAAAAAAAAAAAAAAATACACACGCACATACAAAACACAAACTAAACACAAGGTTAATCAAACTTACAATCTATGGTTAATATTCTTCAAGAAAACATATATGAGTTGCATAAACTCCAGATCGCGTCTAGCCAAAATATCCCGAACTGGAACATTAGGTTGTCTACCTCGAGCCCGAAGGGAATCGTACAACTCGGATCTGACTCCACGGTGCTCAGCACATGACCAAATAATGTGATCTGCGTCCTGGTAACCTTGTCCACATTCACAGAGATTACTGTCCCCCAGCCCAACACGGAACAAGTGAGCGCTTAGTGAATAGTGATTGGACATGAGGCGAGACATCACACGAATGAAGTCTCGACCCACCTCCAAACCTTTGAACCAAGGACACTTCGACACCTTAGGGATAATTGAATACAACCATCGTCCCAAACTCCCTTCACTCCATTTATTTTGCCAGCTGGCGAGTGACTGTTGACGATAAATGAAGAAAAATTCGTCGTAGGCGATTTGTCGATCGTAAATATCGCCTTGCATAGCGCCCACCTTTGCAAGCGAGTCCGCCTTCTCATTGCCCGGAATCGAGCAATGAGATGGGACCCATGCAAAGGTGATGACAAAAGATCTTAAAGATAAAGCACTTAGAAGCTCTCGTATTTTCATGAGAAAATACGAGGAGTGCTTTACCGGCCTCATGGAGCGAATAGCCTCGACAGAACTGAGACTATCCGTAAAAATAAAATAATGATCTGGTGCAAGTGAGGCGATTGTTTCTATCGTATAATGTATTGCCGCCAGTTCAGCAACATATACGGAACAAGGAGCATGAAGCATTCGAGAGGCGCTATGAAATTCGTTATAAATACCAAAACCAGCGGACGCCTCTATTAGTGATCCATCTGTGAAGAACGATCTTGCGGAATCAACTTGGCCAAACTTTGCAGCGAAAATTGACGGAGCAATCATGGAACGATGATGCTCTGGGATTCCGCGAATCTCTTGCGTCATGGATAAATCAAAATGAACAGAACTGTCGAAGTCGGAGAAGCAAACACGATAGGGATTATGCTGCGAAGGGCTGACATCCTGTGTTATGTACACGTAGTACAATGACATAAAACGAGTTTGAGGGTTTAGCTCAAGAAGCTTCTCAAAGTTTGCAATCACCAGTGGGTTCATAATTTCACAACGGGTGAGGAGCCTGAGGGATAATTCCGAAAACCGATCAGAGAGTGGCAACATGCCCGCTAACACTTCGAGACTCATCGTATGAGTCGAGTGCATGCATCCTAACGCGATACGAAGACAGCGATACTGGATCCGTTCCAGTTTAATGATGTGAGTTTTAGCCGCCGACTGGAAACAAAAACTACCGTACTCTAAAACCGATAAAATCGTTGTCCGGTACAACGTTAGAAGATCTTGCGGATGGGCTCCCCACCACGTTCCGGTAATTGTTCGGAGAAAATTGATCCTTTGTTGGCATTTCCGCTTCAGATACTCAATGTGGGATCTCCAGGTGCATTTTGAATCGAACCAGACCCCAAGATATTTGAAGGACATAGAATGAGTGATTGGTTTACCCAAAAGTTGAAGCTTTGGTTGTGCTGGGCTATGCTTCCTAGAAAAAACGACCAACTCAGTTTTCTCCGTGGAGAATTCGATACCTAGCTGGATAGCCCAAGTAGACAAATTGTCTAAGGTATCCTGTAAGGGTCCTTGCAGGTCGGCCTCTCTGGGTCCTGTCATAGACACTACTCCGTCATCTGCAAGTTGTCTCAACGTGCAGTTGTCCCTTAGACAATTGTCAATTTCTCTGACGTAGAAATTATACAGAAGGGGGCTTAAACATGAGCCCTGGGGGAGACCCATGTAGCTAAATCGTGAAGCTGTAGAGTTTCCATGAGAAAAGCTCATATGTTTCTCTGACAGCAAATTGTACAAAAAGTTATTAATTAATGGAGAAAGGCCACAAGCGTGGAGTTTGTCTGAAAGGACTTCAACCGATACTGAATCAAAAGCCCCCTTAATATCCAAGAAGACAGAAGCCATTTGCTCTTTATTAGCAAAAGCCAACTGAATTTCAGTGGAAAGCAACGCGAGACAGTCGTTCGTTCCCTTGCCCCTACGGAAACCAAATTGAGTATCTGAGAGTAGGTGGTTCAACTCAACCCATTTGTCCAGGCGAAAAAGGATCATTTTCTCCAACAATTTTCGAATACACGATAGCATCGCAATGGGACGATACGAGTTGTGATCTGACGCGGGTTTTCCAGGCTTTTTAATGGCTATAACTCTCACCCGCCTCCAATCATCCGGAACAATATTAAGCTCCAGGAACTGACCAAACAAGTTCAACATGCGCCTCTTAGCGACGACTGGGAGGTTCTTCAACAAGTTGAACTTGATTCTATCAGCCCCCGGAGCCGAATTGCCACACGAAAGGAGCGCGAGTGAGAGCTCCAGCATTGAAAAAGGCTGGCTGATCTCGTCTACCGAATTCGTCGTTTCGCGAGGAATCATCTGTGCCGGCACAGAATCAGGACATACTTTTCGCGCGAACTTGAGAATCCAACTATCGGAGTACTCCTCGCTCTCGTTGTTTGAAGACCGGTTACGCATCCTTCGCGCCGCATTCCAAAGCGTATTCATCGACGTTTCGCGCGATAATCCGTCCACGAATTGCCGCCAGTATCCGCGTTTCTTGGCTTTGATGAGGCTCTTGAGTTCGCGTTCAAGAGCCGAGTACGCTTCGAAATGTAAGGGTGTTCCACGTTTCCGGAAAAGCTTAAACGCGTCGGACTTTTTACGATAAACCTCAGTGCATTGCTGGTCCCACCAAGGGGAAGGAGGTTTCCTACGGAAAGACGTTCCTGGAACCGGCCGAGTTTGAGCTTGAAGCGCGCTGTCCAAGATCAGATTGGAGAGGAAGTTATATTCCTCCAACGGTGGTAGCCCTTCTACCGACGTAAGGGCATCTTCTATCACATTTTTGAACTTTGTCCAATCGATATTACGGGTAAGATCGTACGCGACGTTAACGGGTTCCGACGGATTGAACCCACTGGCAACTGAAACTTTGATCGGCAAGTGATCACTACCGTGGGGATCTTGGATCACATTCCACGTGCAATCCAACGATAATGAGTTAGAGCAAAGTGTGAGGTCTAATCTACTTCCATTCGAGGATGGGCCAGCCAAACGTGTTACTTCTCCATTGTTAAGAATTGTCATATTAAAGCTGTCGCAGAGGTCATATATCAAAGTAGAACGGTTGTCATCATGCAGTTCCCCCCAGCCTGTACCGTGGGAATTCAAATCTCCCATAATCAACCGTGGAGCAGGAAGTACCGAACAGATATCTGAAAGTTGTTTGCGATTAACAACGGCTCTAGGAGGAATATAAACAGAAGCAATACAAAGGCTCTTACCTTTAATAATAGCCTGACATGCAACAACTTCAATACCTGGAAATTGTGGAAGATTCACTCTATAGAAGGAATGGCACTTTTTGATCCCCAAAAGTACCCCTCCTCCACGCGAATCCTCACGATCCAGTCGAATAATGTTAAAATCATAAAAAGGAAGATCGATATCTGAAGAGAGCCAAGTTTCACAAACAGCAAATGCATCACAATCATTATTGTGAATTAAAAACTTAAAAGAATCTAATTTAGGAATAAGACTTCGACAATTCCACTGTAGAACAGTGATCAAATCCCCGACCTCGTTTGGAAAATTATCCATCGAAGGAAATGATTGCTGCAATGAGGGGCCACTTCAATGTCAATTGCTTCAAGAGGGTCTTCACAGAAGGAAGCATTGCCAGAACAATGCTTTTGAGAGGATCAGAAATATTGAGGTACTTGAGAATATCGTCCACAATTTTATCAAATGAGAACAACCCGGATGAAGAAGGGGCTTCTGTTCTTAAAAATGGGCCATCAGGGGTTTTTGATGTCCCTGGGAGAGATGGAAAGTTCTGGTTATAGTCAGTTCTGCGGAAACCAGGAGGAGTTGAAACTTCCTTTTTTCCATCACTCCTTGATTTGGGCAAGCTGATTTGGGGTTCCTTATCTGCAACTTTCCGCGAACGGATGCGTTTTCGTTTCCGTGCAGAACCTTCCGGAAAACTGAAAGAAACTTCCTCCTCAGCCAAGTCAGAGTCAGACTCGTCATCAGACAAAACAGCAAAGGGATTTTTGTCGTTGGTTGATGGTGTGGCTGTTTTTAGCATTGCTGCAAAAGACTGCCTGGAACGCTCCTTAAGAGAGCGTTCTAGTTTCTCCCCGCGTTGTTTGTACGCCGGGCACGATGAGAGACCATGAGGAGTTCCCTTACAGTACACGCATTTTGGTGCAGTGACTGTGCAGGCGCCATCCTCGTGCTTCTCCCCGCATTTAGAACAGCGTGCCTTGCTGCCACAGTGAGAGGCCGTATGTCCCAACTGTTTGCAGTTTTGGCAGTTCATGACCCGAGGAACAAACAAACGCACAGGTAGCCGAAGTTTTCCCAACTCGATGTAGTGAGGAAGGGCTGAACCAGAAAAGGTCACTCGAAACGAGTCTGTGGGGGTAAAGCTCTTTTTACCCTCGCTGAAAGATACTGAGTTCAGCTTCTGGACTTCCAGTATCTCAACCGTGGGAAGCAAGGGGTTTTTGAAACGGCCAACCGCTTGCTTCGCCAAGATCTCGGGGGTCAGACTCGCTTCGGTGACCACACCTTCGATCTCCACATTACGAGCTGGGATGTACACTCTATACTCGAGTGTAAAGAGCTGGGAGGCAGCAATCTCGTTAGCTTGTTTCAGGTTAGAGACGACAACGTGAAGTTTATTGTACCTCACCTTCGAGATTTCGGTCACGGCCGAGGAACCGCTTCGTCAGATCATTAGTAATTTGCATTACATTCAAAGGTTTCTTTTTGGGCTGAAAGTAAACAACCCATGGGCCAGTCGAGTCTTCTGGGTAGACTCGCGATCGGGGGCTTATCTGTCCCTGCCCATTACCAGACTGAGATGACGAACCAGGGATGACATCATCTGATTTCTGGGATGACAGACGTTTTCGACCCTTCTTGCTATCGCGTGGCAAAGTGGTGTCATCTTCCGACAAAACGTCCATTTCGTCTTCCGACAAAATGTCCATTTTGCCGTACTAGTGGGAGCGAAAAACGCTCTACCACTGCAACGATAATCAAAATTACTCGGAAACAATACACGAGAAAACAAAATACAAACACAGAAACACAAACTTAAAATTTAACTGATGGGAGAGAGAAAGAAACAAGAACAAAAACTTATCTGATAATCCTATACTACTACCACCGAGCGTTTACACAGCAGCAGCGGAGCGACGCGCAGCTTTGATGATCTTCGATCCGCGTGTGCGGGCGGTCTTCGTTGGTGTGTGCTTGTATGAAGCTCGGCACTCAGCTGAACACACGAGATGGATGAGCGGTTTGAATGTGGAGGCAGATGCTGACACTCGATGACGATGATCCGTGTGCACAGGTATGCGTGACCACGCACTGATGGTGCGCAAAATGGTTGGCGAATTGGCAATCGCAAAAACAATTTTCCTTCCGATGATGCCGAAAACACACTTTCTTCTCAGAAAAAAAACTCACTTTTTGATAAATTTATCGGGAATTATGCCAGGAATCACTAAGCGAGAAAAAACTGATTATTTACGTCAGATAATAGCGAGAAAACTTCCAAATTAACGAAGCGCGAAACAAGTCAACCGTTCTTCTTGCTAGGACGCAGTGAGATGAATTATACAGGTCATTGCAAGAGCAAATTTTCATTATGTCGTAAGTAACATTCGCACCAATCCGAGAAAAATAAAGTTTTGTTTTGATGACCGAAAAGTTATTCCTATTGCCAATTAACCTTGGAGGCGAACCAGCTTAAGGCTGAAAGCCTCCTAAATAAAGCTAAATAATAATAATATTTCCAATTAGACACATATAATATTATAGTGATAGCAATGTTTAACATATTTAGCAGGGTTTTAATCATACAAATGCAAATCGCTAGCTTTCATGCTTAAAAATACTGGTTTTTGAGTCAAAAGTTCTTATACGTCGTTTGGTGGCCCCTATTGTTACTTAAGTCAAAGTGTATTTACCATGATATTCGGGAGAATTATCAATTACGTCTCCTTACGTGCAGCCCATTCATCATTTGAGGACCACCGAAATCATCTTAGCAACAAACAGTTCGATTTATTGACTTTAATAATGAGAAAGCAAAACGACGAACGTACACTTTTCACGGGTTTCTCAGTGCTGTTACTTAAGGCAAACGGCATCTCCATAGAAATCGGGTGACTTAAGTAACATTTAAAACTATTTTGATCGGAAGGTGATTACATCAAAAAGCAATTTGACTGGTAATTAAATTTAAATTCGATTTATTGACTTTAATAATGAGAAAGCAAAACGGCGAACGTACACTTTTCACGGGTTTCTCAGCGCTGTTACTTAAGGCAAACGGCATCTCCATGTGATGTGATCCTATGTTCGGACAGTATATAGTGTAATAGCAGGAGCATCGATTGACACTGATAGTTCGACTTTGTTTACCTTTGTTACTTTCGACGTAATGAAAATTTGCTCTTGATTGTATACTCAACAATGGAGAATAAAGAAGACTCAAGAGTGCGCGTTATAACGATCTAGAATGGCCAGATCTGAATTTCACGCTAACTCGACAAAGGAATTGGCAGCACCATCTCAGATTTCAATGAAACTTTGTGTAGATTTCGTCTACTTAAGCAACTTTGCGTACTTATTTATTTTTTTAAAACGCTGGACCAACATTTAAAAGGGCGAAACTTTTTTTTTGTTAATGCCTTCTTCAAAAAATTATAACTCAATAATGTCAAGTCCTACAAAAATGTTGCCTAAAAATGATTTGTAGATAAATAAATGAACTTACATAATAAAAAAAAACAAAAAAAATATTATTGCTACACTGAAGAAGACAATGTTTAAATTGAGCCGGCGCCGGTGGTGTAGTGGTGAGCGTGACTGCTTTCTAACACCCCAATGGGTCTGGGTTCAATCCCAGCCGAGGTCGGTGGGATTTTTCTGAGGCATAAAAATCTCTGGTCACGTCTTCCTTCGGAAGGGAAGTAAAGCCGTTGGTCCCGGCCCATGTGTGTTGTGAATGGGTGCGATATCCTACGCAGGTGTGGAAGCTGCCTTCCTGCACATTCGGTTGCCGTCAATGGATGGCAATCGATGTCCGTCGGTGATTGGCACTAGATTGCGGAACAGAGACCGACGTTAAATAAAGGAAAAGAAGAAAAAGAATGTTTAAATTTTTTTTCTACCGATAGGCAGACCATTTATCTATAACTCGTTCATATATCTCAAGATGGGCACTTTGAAAGAAAAAAAGTTATTTAAAAAAAACTTTTTCGTGTTCGCACTGAATAAAATCAATGATTTTTTTTTAATGTAGACATGAAAAATACTGAAATGTTGAGACTCATGTGAAACCTACCACTCTACCGAATTTCACTCAACAAGCTCCAAATGAAAGGTATACCAAAAAAGATATTGAAGACGTATTCAATCCTAATGTGAAATTTAATTGGCAGAGTATGAAAAAATGGTGTTCTCATTTCATAAATTTTTATTGTATCTTATTTAAAGAATAACTTACATATACCTATATTATTTCTTCACATTTTCAAACAACGTAAATATTTTTGGATGCTCCGTTTAATAAGAATATTTTTAGCTTCAATTTGTGCTCAGTAGATATATAACAGAAATTCAATTTTGTGATGCTTTTCTCTGTTTGCTTAACTGCCCAGTCGTAGAGCTCTCGTGGGGTTGTAATATAGTTTTTTCGTATTCTTGGGCAAGGCTTGCTCTTTTTGCCATTCGTTTTAAAGTTCCACCACAGGGACCTTTGCCATGAGATGTTGCAAAGAAATGCCAATCTGCTTCCAATTTGTGCATTGATTTGAAGTTACATAGACTGGCAAAAAAAAATTCTGTTCTTATAATGAGCAGCTGCTTCATCTGACATAAGTGTAATTTTGGAGAAATCTATTGATAGTTTCAAGAATTCTATCACTTTTGAAATGAACAATTGAACTGCTACTGTATCATGGGCCAATACCTCTGATATTATTATAAAACTAACGTTTTCTATTTTACTGTCCTTCATATAACAAACCACAAAAGGGTGAATAGTTGCCTGAGCGTTTTTTGCAACGGTAGCCCTGAGCGTTCTGAATAATAAATGAATAGTTTTCAGAGAAATCGCAAATAAAAATTAATTCGTCTTCTTTTAGAGAATATTTTTTGTTTCTTAGAAATAAAGACTGTTCTTTACAAATAAAGGCATGAGTGATTAACTTATCAATTTTATCTACGAAGTACGTGGCAAACTCATCTGCAGGTTTCATAATGTTCTCCAAGTTACAACGATGCGTAGTTAGCCACTGTTGAAAAATTACATCTTCTTTACCACTTTCTTCTAATAGAGCAGCAAGTTCGTCTGCAACTTCTTTATTGGTGGCACATTTCTTGCAAGCTCGATAATAACACTCTGTCGTCCTAATAGAAAAATTACAAAGCAGTTTATCCATTACTTCTTCCTGTGATACGATTCCTAAACTATTAAGCATTAATTTTACATTTTCGTGGATTATGCACACACATACATTATGAGTACCTTTACTATCAAGTAGCTTACAATGTTTAGGTCTCAACGTTGTAAATAAGGTGAAGCCAATTTTAATACTCACATACGTTTCTTCAAATATTGTATATGCCTCTATTTACTGGGTTTGGATACTCTTGCTAAGCGACGAAACATATCGCAGGTCGTCTTAGTTGCTAAAGTTTTACTCGCAGAATATGATGTTCCTGAGTTACTGGCCAAAATTAATCTGTATGCTCCTGCCCGAATACTCCGTCCGAGAACCTTGCTACATGAAGTAGTACATGCAACCAACTATGCTGTAAACAGTTCCTTTGTCGCCATGATTCATCAATTCAACGAAGCCTCTGACCTATTTGAATTTGACATCAATGCCTCCAGGATTCGTCATCGTTTGCTGTCGGCCAATTTTTAATTTTTAATGAGTGACTACATTTAGATTTAAGTGTTTCATTGAGACTATCAGGTCAGATGGACTATAATAATAATAAATAAATGAGAGACATCATAAGATGTCACTTCTGAACCCGTTCTTTTAGGCCATTTCGGAGTTCAGACACGTAATCGTTAATTCCAGGCATTGGCTTGCTTATATCATTACTATCAAAGAAATATATCACAGTCTTTATGTCTAATTCACTGATTCCGTGTCTACTTCGTGCACTAGTGGTACAAGGAATACCTTGATCTTTCACTATTTTTTTTATTTGTCTTACCATATACACCAGTGCATTGAACTCTTCTACTATTTTATTTATTGACCAAGAGTGCGGTAACAATGATAAAGGAAGAAGAAGAAAAATAACAATGATAAAACTTTATCTGCTCATTTCTGTCATCAATTCTGATGTAATTGATTCTAATGATGGGATTGACGGTACTTCTGTAAGACAAGAAAAGTAAAACATGAATTAGTAAGAGTGCAAGGTTTAAACAAGTATTTTTTTAGCCTACAAATAAAAAAGATGTGAATTTAAATTATCGATCTGAGTATTCTTACCTGTTATATCATCAGGTGGATGGCCACTTGTTGATGGTTGTTCATCACTTGTTGGTGGTTCATACCCACTTGTGGATGGTTGTGGATCGCACAGATCCGAGCGCGGTTTATTGGATGTATATCTATTGTACTGAACCAATGCACGGCATGACTCACAAATGCGCATCTGTACTTTCAGTTGATGAGTATATCCCATAGATTGCATTTTTTGAATTAATGCTGGTGTTAAGTAACGTAGTTTGTTTCGGTTGCACTTGAGATTCGAAATACCAGCACTGCATTTAAAAACACTTAAGGCATCGATGAGAATAATTGTTATTAAACGGTTACAGTAATTTACTTTCTTACTGTCACTGTTTCTACACTACATTGAATAGGATCGTATCTACATCTTCACTTTTTTTTACATCGTACCTTTTTTGTACCAACATCTTAAACGGGAAATAATATATATTTTCTAGGTACATTTTGTGACATTGAAACTGGTTTTCTCACTCGTTAAAAATATCTTGTTTGCGATTTATGTGATTTAGCCGGCGCCGGTGGTGTAGTGGTAAGCGTGACTGCTTTCTAACACCCCGATGGGTGTGGGTTCAATCCCAGCCGAGGTCGGTGGGATTTTTCTGTGGCATAAAAATCTCTGGTCACGTCTTCCTTTGTAAGGGAAGTAAAGCCGTTGCTCCCGGCCCATGTGTGTTTGAATGGGTGCGATATCCTACGTAGGTGTGGAAGCTGCCTTCCTGCACATTCGGTTGCCGTCAATGGATGGCAATCGATGTCCGTCGGTGGGTGATTGGCACTAGATTGCGGAACAGAGACCGACGTTAAATAAAGGAAAGAAGAAGATTTATGTGATTTGATATATCGACACCCATATTTAGTATAACATGTTCCGTCCATATCTCCGAAACTAGTTGACCCTTCCTTAATATTCAAAAGCTTTATAAAAGATCATTTTATTTTTCATTTGGAGTTTAACTCAATCTTATTTAGTGGTAGACGTGAGAAACGTCTTTCAAAATTTTTTAATTTGTCGTTCCCACCCTGAAAAAAAAATATAGATTTTATTCAGTGCGAACACGAAAAAGTTTTTGTTGAATAACTTTTTTTCTATAAAGGTGCCCATCTTGAGATGTATCAACGAGTTGAAGATAAATGGTATGTCTATCTTTAGAAATCTTGTTCCGAATAGTAAAGTGACGAACCAGCCACTGGCAGGAAATAATTCTAATAAACAAAAACTAAATAAAAAATGTCCTGAAAATATTTATCGTTTCATAAAAAAAATCCGTGCAACCTCTAAATATTTTAAAAAGATCCTTATTTTCTAAGATTTTGAATTTTTTTGATACAGCCTACTGAACACCTTTCTCGTTACAAATGAAAACAAGGCAACAAGAAATCGCATCAGCCAGTGGCATGTTCCATTGATAAAAATAATCACTTCTGGCTAAGCAAGTCCACCGGAACCAGAGATGGAAAGAAGCACTTTTTTGTATACAGAAGAAATTATTTTATAAATAATCGCAACTTAATTATGTAGATTTCCTTTTGATCGAAAAAGAACTTCCTAGCGGACACGATGTAGATTGCTTCTAGGATTCCGAGTAAAATGAGGAAACCGTCGAGACAATCCTCTAAAAACACCGCCAGCAATAACGGAAGATGATTAGCCACCGCGCGTACCCCGTCGTTCAGAGATGGGTCAACCACCGACAAACCGACACAACACTTAATTCTGACTTATTCCCGAAAATCGTAAACGGCCGATTTAAATGTGCAGTGATCCGAACTGTCAAAGCCATAGGATTTTTTTATCTAGATAAAAATAATTTGTCCGGAATAGATCAGACACGAACCAATTCAGTAGCGTGTCATATGTCAGTAGCGTGCTTTGGTCAGAAATTTTATTGTTTTTGCTATGGTCATTCATGTCGGTTTGTCGGTGGGTCAACATCAATAAACAAATCCAATACAGGCCTGAACTAGGTCTGTATCGGTAATTTAACTAGTTGCAAATTAATCTGCAAATGATACATCCAGCTCACATTCAGCATGGTGCTTTGATGTTTGCTCATTTGAACCAATATACACCCCAGACAATTGGAAACAGGTGCTCATGAAACGATGGAGACGACTTTCCAATTTATGTTGGGAAGTCTAGAATGTACCATATCAGATCAAACGAAACAAATCTATGGTGGAATGGAAGTAAAAAGTTTTCAGATTAAATTAGATTCGGAACGCCTGACTTTTTTCTTTCGTTAGTTCTCAACGAATTTTGATAACACAACTTTCAATCGATCAAGAATTGGTTCCAGATTTAATATGTGGAAAATTAGAGTATAAATTAAGTCTAATGCAGTTGGGTAAGTAGTACTGGAAGACCACTTCACCACTATCGTACACAGGGCCGGGATGACTGATGTACGCTGGTAGGAGTAACTCGACTGTAACGAGGGGATTAGAGGCTTCCGTGAGATTTGCAGGCGTGCATCCTGGTGACAAAAGCGCTGACTAATGCCGACTGTATACGTCGAGAACATCCATGAAGCATCGGCGTGAGTTTGTCAATAAATCTGGTGGTGTTGAACGGCTGGAAGCGATGGGCATAACAGGAAGTGAATTATTCGAATCGAATGTGAACTTGCCTGTTGAAGCAGTGTGGAAGACCCCGTCTACGCACCCAAAACCAGGACCAGGACGATTGAAGAGCACTGACAGGAGAGACTGGGGGGGGGGGGGGAGATAAAGGGTTTTCATATCGCTTGATTTATTGCGTCCCGGGCTAGAAGATATCAGCTCAGGTCCAGCACTGACAGGAGAGACTGGAGGGGGGGGGGGAGATAAAGGGTTTTCATATCGCTTGATTTATTGCGTCCCGGGCTAGAAGATATCAGCTCAGGTCCACACACTTATTTTTTTTTCTACCGAACTCGGCTGTGCAAATCTTGGCAAAAAAAAAGTTTTACTGAGATCTCAGCAAACATTTCATTTGTTTGCTGAGATTCAGCGAAGCATTATCCGAGATTCAGCAAATCAAATGACACTTTTGCTGAGATTTCAGTGAAACTTTTTTTTGCGGAGATCTTCACAGCCGATTTCGGTAGAAAAAAGTAGACGAGCCAGCCAGTATTTATTTCAAAGAGAAAGTTGATGAAGAGAATCCAAGGGACTGTCAACTTGAGTATTTTCGAATCATCTACCCGACATTAAAAGGTGTATTTAGAATTTTTTTGTTATTTATGAATTTTTAAGTTTTGTGCATTTTGGTATTAAAGTGTATTCAATTCACCCCTCACAGGATTTCCTTCCGAATAATATGAATGGGGCGGGGCGGAAAGTATCGTTTGTGCATAATATGTAAAAAAAATGAGCGATTTCGAGAGATTGAACTCGTGAGAGCTAATTTTCTCACAATTTTTATTTTATTGGCTTTCTGGGGACTGAATATACCCAAAGCGAATTATTCCACTTCTATCAAATTCTATATGGATTTTTAACACTTCCTACCAGCCTGTTCTGGAAAATGGTCGGGTGATGATTAATCTCACCAATACATTCGGGCCTACAATTCCACACCTTATATAGAGACCAGGTTGAGCCTTGATAGCTAGCTGCTTGCGCGAACTGATGACCTTGACAAATAGCCAAGTTAAATGCGCAAACAGAAAATGAGAGGGGCTCCCGTGATAAACTAAATATTGTTTACTTGCATGCAAGATACTCGCGCATTCGATGCACGGCTCGTTCTGCGAAAAGGACAGCGTATGATGGGCGAAGAAGTATACCTAATGGATCAATGAAAATGCTGAAGTTTTGACACAGTATTTTACATTTGATCGTCCATATACAGCATGCTGCCAAAAGCTATATTGATCCATTTATTTACATGATTATAAATAAAAAAAATAAATAAACTTTGAAAACATTATTTGTTGTTGTTTTATTGTACACGAATAGAAATAACCTTACACCTTTTGGCAAATTTCAATTGATGATTATAAAAAAATTCATTGATCAATTAATCAACTAAACCATCCATAAATAGTAATGAAGTCCAATAAACTGTAGTAATGGCCATGCATCTAGGGGCATACAATAACCGTGCTTGGGGCACATGAAGACCATTGTGGGTGCGTCAAGGACATCCCAGAGAAGAATTCTGCATACTCACTTTTCCCTGTTAGCCCTGGGTTGTTGATCAATAGTCATATATTGATATTAGCAATATTACAGATTCCCATAGTATGAACATTACTATTGAAAAAATACCAACAAATCGTGCTTGGGGCACATGAAGACCATGGTGAGTGCATCAAGGACATCCCAGAGAAGAATTCTGCACACTCACTTTTCCCTGTTAGCCCTGGGTTGTTGATCAATAGTCATATATTGATATTAGCAATATTACTGATTTCCATAGTATGAACATTACTGTTGAAAAAAGTTGGAAGGGTTGTATACTAGATACGACCGCAGGGTTGGCGTTGGATAACGTCTGTTATGTGTTGTACTTAATTGTGTATATTATATTTTAGGAATATTCCTTAATAACTCTTTTGCGAAAGTTTGGTGGCCCTGAAAAGGGCCGTTTTATTGGGCTGATGTTGTTGACAATGATGGAACGGGCGACCTTGTTGGACGCTTATATAGAAGAACAGAAAATATCAGAGGTGTCAGATACTCGCATCTGATGTCTCGGTTGGAGAAAGTATAAGAATATAAAAAATCAATCGATTTTCACCATCTTTAGACAATGGTTTACTTTTAACCATTTTTCAATAGTTTACAGAATGAAATCAATAGTTTTGAAACAATCAGCAAATTGCTAGAAATATTTCCAATCGATTGATGCCATTATCTCGTAAATCTATCGAGAGACGGTTGAGTTATTATCATTCAAAATCTTTTAATTTTTCGTAACGCATCCAAAATGACTGTTTTCAATTTTGTACCCCCCGTATGTTGCCGAAAGACGTTATCCAACGTCAAAATACCAACAAATCGTGCTTGGGGCACATGAAGACCATTGTGGAAAAATTGCAAGCGTGTAGTGTTTGCGAACATTTTCTTGCTGTGAATTAATTGTTTCATTTACGATTGTTAATTCATGTATCTGAAATCTTCAAATATGGAAAATATGTTTGCCGCATGTGCCACATCACAGTACGTATGTACTTAGCTTAAACTCATGCCGATAACAGTGCCACCACCATCATAGGTGGCGGCTTCAAGAACCAATGACAGTGGCAGAGGATTGGCTGTCACCGACTTATCACCGTCGGTTAGTGCTTATTCCTGCCACAAGGCGGGCAGGAGTTTAAGTTGGATTTGTCAATTAAACTATTCTATGTACATCGCTAGCATGTAATGCTGCTAAGAAATCCAAGCTATCTTCAACACCGTTTGTTTATTGACCATATCAGCAAAAATGAGTAACGTAAGGAACTACTCTTTTGCTAGTCAAAATATTTTTGAGTTATAAAGTTCCTTAAATTTAATAATTTGTTTTTCTTTCTCTTTTTCTTTACAGTATTGCCACCGGGTGCGGCGCCGTCCAATTTGGGAGCTTTCTACCTGGAATGTACCAGCAACAGCCACAACCGGTCGCTCCCCGTCGGAAGAAACGAGGAGAGAGAGGTGCGGGGGTAGCCGGTGGCGGCGAAGAAGCCGCCGGTGGAGGAGCCAGCGGCAGTGGAGGAGCCAGCGGCGGTGGAGGAGCCAAATAATACTCTTAACAAATTTATGGTGGTCCTGAAAAGGACAGTTTGTAGTGATGGTTGAGTAATGCTGAGCTGAGCACGACGAGCTACAGATTCCGATCCTAGCCTACCGGTGGGATTTCTTCCTCCTTCTTTATGGTTACACATATGAGCTCTGTGCTCGCTGCTTGCAGGCAGCCTTTCGTTGTTGTTGTTGAAAGCACTCCTGCTGCTGCTGCTGCTGCTGCTGCTGCTGCTATTACTACTGCTGCTGCTGGACTGGACACCACCACTTACGGTCCCATCACAGTGGGACCGCATCGAATTCGATTTTTAAGTCTGTGTTAGGGAATGCGCTGTTTTCAGACATTCGATGATAATTTTGATCACCATTGCAACAGTTGGACATTTGGTATTTTTCAATAGTGGCCTATTGAAAATTAACTAAGGGTTCATTTTAGCAGATTGGTAGATAAATTTACAATCGTTTGGCTTGTTTAGAATTAAAATCTATCTGCTATTGGTCGAAACCTGACCTCTTTTCGTAATGCTGTGCATTTTAGTTTTTTGAAATTACGTGGATTCTGTGGAGATCTATCTAACCCTGATGTATGTGTTGGTAGAGGGAAAAATGTTAACTTTGCGGGAGACGATGTCTTAACACTCGAAGGCAATTTTGTGAAACATGAAGTAAAACAAATCCTAGCTAGTTCTGCATGATGATTTTGTTTGATTTTATTTATTTGTAAAGTCGCCGGGTAATACCAGCTGGCGATTTGTTTTTTTATGATAACTCCTTACTTGAAAACAGGCAAAAACTCACAAACAGACTGCTTTTTCATGGTATACAGTGTGATAATTCAAACATTCAAACAAACCATTCATAAATTTTGGTAACATAAAAAAAATTCTATAATTCACATTAAATTTCATATGTAAGCGCCGATTGAAACAATCTTTTCGACGTCACTACAAGGGTGATTGATTAAACGAAAGAAACGAATCGTGCGGAATGAAAGCCAAGGAAAAACTAATTGCACCAATATATTCAGGCCTACAATTCCACACCTTCTATAGAGGTTGATAGCTAGCTGCTTGCGGGAACTGATGACCTTGATCAATGTCTAGATTATACTCTTTAACAAATTTTTGGTGGCCCTGAAAAGGACCGTTTTGTAGTGATGGTTGAGTAATTCTGAGTTTTTTTTTTTCAACACAGATGAGGCTGTCGAGCTGTATGTCGTTTGGCGCGAGGGTGACACGCTTGGCATAGATGACCGACCCGCAGCGACTCACGAAGAGCTACTGATTCCGATCCATAGCATAGCGGTGCAGCTTCTTTCTCCTTTGATGGTTGTTTATGTAGGCTCTGCAGCTCGCTGCTTGCAGGCAGCCTTTCGTGGTTACTGGAGAACAATTTTCAACGCCACACGCCGAAAGCACTGCTACTGCTGCTACTAATTTCGACGACCGAACACCACCACACAGTGGTGTGGTCGTTGGGAGCGTGTGGTTCTGAGTATGGCGATGAGTGTGCAAAATATTACGCAATTCCATCCTCACTATTCGCACGCGCCCGAGGATCGAAGGCGAATGCCACTTCGACTTGTTTCGTCTACTTACTACTCTCTGACGAGTATGCTGGGGAAGCAGCATATGCATGTAGGTAATTGGTGGATTTGTTGGTTAATTCGACGCTTTTGGACAATGCTGGACATTTACCAGTTTTTCAACAGTTTCTTGTTGAAAATCAACATTCGGAAGCATTGTTATCGATGCGTAGCCATATTTCTCTGATGGATTGGTGATAAAATTATTGAAATTGGACCAGGGGCAGCTGAGTTATTAACGTTCAAAATCTTTCTGAATTTGTTACATGTTCCATTTTTGGTTTTCACAAAGTGTACCACCATATTTTTTTTTTTCTTATAGTCACTTTAACACTCTTGGGTCATTCGTGACTTGTCCGGGGGTGAGATTTGAACTCGTGACTTTCGCGTGAGAGGTATGGATGCTAACCACTACGCCGAAGTCGCCCCCGTACCCCCATATAGAAATCAAAGACGTAGTCCTACGTCAAAACTAAGTGTGCATAATGGGAGTGATCGGAGATGATGAAGCTTCCGGCAGTACTAACAGCATGATTAATTTTTAGATCTTCAGCGGGAAACAACATTTTTGCTATCCCTAATCCTCAAGCTCTCAAAACAGTAGTTCTTCTGGCTAATTTACAGAGGCAAGTGCTTTACTTTTAAGCGAAGTATCAAGTCCTATTTTGAAAGACACGAACGAAAGCGTGTTGGTGTTTTTGCCTTTCGGCAAGAGCTTCCGAAATTGGCTGTCGATTTCGAGATTGGCTTTCGTCCTGGTGCGTATGGCTTCCACAGTAACGTATGGGCAAATTCTGGACATATATAGCCAAAATGTTTGTTCCACATCGTTTTTGAAAATGGGAACTGCCACAACATTATTCTGCGTTTGTTAGCACCCCTTCGTTGATCGATGGTTGGCCAAAAAGAGTTTGTAGCTAGTGGGAATTGTGCAATGAGCTTTGAATTGAGTTGCTAAATCTCGATTTGTAGCTCAGAAATCGGCGTCGAAAGTGAATTTAGATAACCCGAAGATAAGAATTTTGATAACAGGTTTGTTGAATGTGAAATATGATTGCAACGCACCTGTTCGGGGGGAAAAGGTGATGATATGGACGAAAGCTCTACAATAACCGCGGCAAACTACCACATCGATGCCCGTAATTACTTCAGAACGCTTTCCGCAGCGTTTCGCCATGGTAATGCGCCTACGCTTAGACCGTCCTGATAAAAGCACGCAAGATGCAAAGTTTAATAGTAGTAGTTTGCACTTTTCACCAGCAGATGTCGCATCAGAAGAAAAAATCAGCGTGGGGGGTGGTAGACCTTTGTTGTTTAATCACACCAACGAAAACAAAACACTCGCGGTGATATGAAGTGGAGATGTGTTGTGTATTAGTGAATGAAATGAATCGTGCCGAAAAATTAAAAAAAAGATGCCGACTGGACTCAAACCATGAACGTTGCACGATTATCATACGTGTGCTTTCTCCACTGTTTTCTCCATGCTTCGGAATTGAATAGGCTAAAAGCAAATAAGAAGCGCTCATTCCCTGTCATACTGGACTACGTATCCTTTTTCTACTGAACGGGAATTGGAGAGTATCGCTACAAGTGTGTACGTCATTCTACAATGTTATAAATAAAAGCCCGCTCGTGGACAAAACACGAAATAAAAATGATGAAACATCCACATCGTCTGCATGGTCAACTTATATCATTCGCTACGGAAATGCAACATTCGATGTCATGTATTTTGGGTTTGCGTGTGGAAGTGTTCATGTAATATCAACATATCAATATCCATTTGTTACTTCTGGTGCATACATGCCGGACTTATTTTGAAAAAAATTAAAGGGTTGTGTCCTAGACACGACCGCAGTATGACGTAGAACCACACAAAATTGATGTTTTTCATGCATTTTTGACTATTATACTTTATCTTAAAATTAGGGGGATTAGGAGAGGTATTTGAGGGGGGGGGGGGTAGGAAGGGTTTGATGGTGGGGAGAAGGGTAGGAGAGGTTTGATGGTGGGGGGGGGGGGCGAGAGGTTGTTGAGGTGGGGGTGGGCGAGAGGTTGTTGAGGGGGGGGACGAGAGATTGTTGTGAAGGGGGAGGGTTTACATTATTGCTTTTCCTCATTGTGGTCACGCCGTGATCCACCTTAAGCCGCTGATTGGGTCCTGCTTACTGCAGGACCAAGCGCCACGCCGTCCGAAGCGACAATGAGCAAAAGCAGTTAGTTAAGTTAAAATGATCTTTATTTCTTGTGTTTGTGTGGTTTACATGTATGAATTTTTCAAGTGACACAGATGCGTCTTTTCAACTTTAGTACAGTGAGATTTTAATTATTAATTACAGTTCCTAGTCCTATCAGGCCTGTTTTAGAGAATGACCACCTTGGTGGGATTGGTATGATTTGAATTGGAAAAAGGAGTCTACTTATAACTACTATTTACAACTACAACTAACCTACAACTACTATATACACCTAACCTACTATATACAAATTGCTTATCAAAGCATGTTCTGATAAATTACATTTTTGTGCAAATTTAGTCTTAATTTCGTTAATTTTGGAATCTATTTTGGCAATGCCTGCCTCTTCGTGTAAATTTGTTATTCTAGTGTCGAAAGGACGATCAAGAACCATCCTCAGCACTCTATTTTGTGCGACCTGAATTTTGTTCCTGTGAGTCTGTGCACATGATTCCCACACCGGAGCTGCGTAGAGGATCGCAGGTGCTATGATTTGTTTGTAGACGGCCAGTTTGTTCACCCTTGAGAGGCGGGATCTGCGGCAAATCAGCGGATACAGACACCTAACCAAGGTAGAACACTTGACTACAGTTTTCTCTACTATGCGAACGGAAGAGGAGCTTTTCATCGATCAACATCCCGAGATAGGTTACTTCGGCGGACCACTCAACCCTTGTGCCATCCATGATTACAGTACAAGATGGAGCCGGTTTCAGTTTGGGCGATTGCCGATGTAGGAACATGATCGCTTGTGTTTTGGAGGGATTGATTTTAATTTTCCACGTGGTGGCATAATCAGCAAAGGCGTTAAGGCATCGTTGAAGTTTGTTCGTTATTTCGCGAGGCATCCTTCCTTTGACGGCTATTGCGGTATCATCTGCGAACAGGAAGAACACGCAACCGTCTCCAAGGGGAGGAATGTCGGAAGTATAAATGCTGTAAAGCAACGGGCCCAGTAGACTGCCTTGCGGAACTCCTGCTGGGATGGAAAACGTGTCGGAAAGACAACCATTCAACGATACCTTAAACGACCTTTGCTGAAGGTAGTTACGGGTGATTTTAACCAGATGTAATGGGAAGTTGAAGTTACAAAGCTTGTACACAAGTCCGTCATGCCAAACATTGTCAAACGCCTTTTCAACGTCTAACAAGGCCATGGCTGTGGACTTGGATACAGCTTTGTTACTTCGGATGTTATTCATCACCCGTACTAGCTGATGATTGGTGGAGTGCCCCTTTCTGAACCCAAACTGTTCCGGAAGGAGAATGTTATTTTCCTCGACAAACTTGAGCAAACGATTGAGAATGAGTTTCTCGAACAATTTGCTCAGCGCTGAAAGGAGGCTGATTGGTCTGTAGCTTGAAGGCAATGTTGGATCCTTACCGGGTTTGCGGATTGGTATGATTTTTGCTACTTTCCAGATACTTGGAAAGTAGTGCAGTTCCAAACATCTGTTGAAGATAGCGGTTAGAAGAGACTGCACTTTCATGCTGAGTCTCTTCAAGATCAAGTTGAATATACCGTCAAACCCGGGAGCCTTCATGTTCTTGGTGCATTTCAGCGCTGAGCAAATTTGTTGTACTGTAATCATATCCGCCGGAGGCACGACACAAGGGGAGGCATCTAGGTTTTGAACGCATTGCGCAACCTGATCTTCGAGCGGACTTTGGATATTCGAGCCAAGCAAATGCGATGAAGCGACATGCTCGCCGATCGCATTTGCTTTCTCCTGTGGGGTGATTAAAAGCCGATCGTCATCATTTTCGACTCTGAGAGGTGGAATGGGTTTGGGATGAGTTTTCAGGACCTTGGCTACCTTCCAGAATGGTCTGGAGCGGTCGTCCAGATTCTGGACAACACGCCCGAAACTTTCATTTCGGAGTGAGTCCATTCTGGAAGCAATCTGTCTGTTCAGATCAGCCGTTTCACGTTTTTTGCCCAGATCTCCAGTCCTCTGAAACTGGCGTCTACGAACATTTCTCAGGCGAATCAAAAGTTGGGTGTGGGAATCAATGGCAATAAACTTACCCCTCACAGGAACTCGTCGGACGCACGCCTCGTCAGCCACGGTTATGGCTTGATGGAGTCCCTCCAACGCTCGATCGATGTCCTCCACGGTGTCAAGCGGCGGGTTGTCGATGATGTGCCTGTCTACCACGCGTCCAAACTGGGCCCAGTTAACGCGATGGTAGTCCTTGCGCAGACTTGAAGCAGGAGCCACGTTGCAGCCCAGTTCAGCCACCACCGGTTGGTGGTCGGAGCTGAGTTCGTTCAAGGCTACCGGCTTGGACAAGCCGATATTTGTCATGAACAGGTCTAGCGTCGATGGGTTGCCCGCCGGTGAGATGAATGTTGGTTCATCCGAAAACCAAACGGAGTACAGCCCATGCTGTGAGTGGTCGAACAGGAGACGACCGTTCTGGTTCTGCTGGTAGTTCCGCCAGGCCTCATGGCGAGCATTCAGATCTCCTCCAACAACGAAGCGGGAACCGTTACGGGTGATGGTGGACAGGTCCTTCTTGAATTTAGCCGCTAGTCCACTGCTGGCGGCACACTGTCGAGGGCAGTAGACGGCGATGAACTGGACGTATCCAGTCGACGACTCCACCTCCACACCAAGGGCCTCGATGATAGAGGTGCGGATATGGGACAGAGTGTGGTATTTTATTCCTTTCTTGACGACGACCGCAACACCACCCCCCCTGGAGCTGGTGCGATCAAGCCGGATAATGTTGTGGTCAGGCAACCAGAAGCTGTCGCCGGACTTTAGATGGGTCTCGGTTAAAAGGCCCACGTCGATGCTGTGCTTGCGGAGGAAGTCGGCAAGCTCAATCTTTTTTGCTCTTACAGAGCAAGCATTCCAGGTGACGATAGTTAGCGGTTTAGACGCCATACTGGATGATGAACTTACCGAGCACTTGGATCTGTTCGGGCTTATTGCGGCACTTACGAAGAGCACCGGACATGTTGACGAAAATTTCCATCAGTTCATCCGCTGAGAACAGATCGGGGTTGTTGTTTTGTCCTGTTGGTTGTCTCCAGAATCCAGGGGGGGATGGAGAGCTTTGGCCAGTAGAATCACCAGAAGCTTCTTGAGGAGGGGCGGGTTGCACCCGCGAATTCGCTTGCCTTTGCTGGGGAGCACGAAGAGGCGGAAAATCCTCCGTCCTGAATGATGGGGTTTTGTCCTTCTTGCGTCCTGGTTGATTGTTGCTTGACGCCAGCTTTCGGATGCGTTTGAAGTCCTCGCGTTTGGAGCACTGTCTGTCAGAGCCTTGATGTGCACCACCACAGTTAGCGCATTTTATCGCCACGGCTCCATCCGCAGGGCAGTTGGAAGTGGCGTGTTCTTGAGCGCAGTTGCTGCAGCGTGGCTTGATGTTGCAGTTGCGGGTACCGTGTCCAAAATTGAGGCACCTCTGGCACTGCGTTACGTCACGATGACCGCCACGGTATGGCTCCCACCGTACGATGATGGAGTAGATCGATCGGATGGCTTGTAGCGCATTGAGCGTCACCGTCCCTTTCTGGAAGTGCACCAGGAAAAGACAATCCGGGTACGTCTTCACGTTTTCATCTCTCCTTGTCATTCGGAAGACAGCGATTGGGGCTAGCTTGTACCGGTTGATTTCGGCTTCGACCATCTTGGGGTCGAAGTTTGGTAGACCCCTGATGACTACCTTGAAGGGCTTCTCACCGGGGATGTCGTGCGTGAAGAATTCCGCCTTGGTATCCTTCAGATATTTCACGGCCACTTCGTACTCCGCTTTGGTTCGGAGCATCACCTTGGTGCCGATTCTGCCGAGCTTAAACTCAGCTGCAACGCCCAGCGATGAAAGATCGCCAATCAGCGTGTTGAGTGGGACCTTCCAGTGGAGGAAGCTTCATTTTTGCTGCACTCGGGCTGGCAGCAGTTTCGTTGTCGACGGCGTCGCCGAAATCACCAATGACGCTGACGTTCGTCGCGGTGGCATCGTCCCGTCCACTCGCACCATCGGACTGGCCTTGATTTTTCTTCCTCTTCTTAGACCGCTTCACCGTGGCTGAGGTGGGATTCCCTACATCGGTGGGAAGAGTAGCGTACCTATTCGAAATAGGTACACTCAAGCTACCCTCACCGCTGTTCTTCTTCTCCGTTTTCTCTCGGAGCCTGCTCCGGGAGCGCTGTCTTCCCATCACACGAAGCGACCGACACTACTGACGACGCGATTAAACTGCGAATGTTTGGAACAAACTAGAAACTTTTGAACAACTCGACAGAGCGAGCAAATACCGGACTGTACTGCTTGACGAACAAGCAGAGGATGTTCATGAGCAAAAGCATGACAGCAGCGCTTTTTTATATCTTTTCAGATTCAGAACTTATAGGATTTCCCGCAGTTTTTTTATGAATGGGGCGGAGCAGAAAGTTTCTTTTGTGCAAAATATGTAAAATAGGATGGACTTTGGATGTTAATATAATTGCATATACAGGGTGTTTGGTTCCGGGTTTTACATATTTTCAGGGTAGATAGGGCTCCTAAGCTTGAGCTTGCTTGAGCTTGATTGACCGCCCACGGTTGCTACTCTGTTACTGCCAGATCAGCTGTAATTACACAGAGAACCAATAGACGATGCTTGGGACTAGCAATCATCCTCAATGTGTAAAAACTGGTGATCTTAAATTAGGCAATACCAGCGCCGGCCGCACCCGAACACAGGTCAAGAAAGGAATAGGAAGGATTGTGTTGACATGACACTCGCTTTGATGGAAGCCGAGAACACCTCTGCACTTCCACGAGGAATCACTGGGATGTTGGATAAGAGGGTCGAGTTTGCAGCAGGGTTCGTTTTGGTAAACGATAAGCTGAATTGATGTCCTAACGATCATATAACGCGAAGGAGCTTGGGACTAAACCCACGGTCTTCTGCTCAGTAAGCAAAAACGTTTGCCACTAGGCAGACGAGCACCTTTTTAATCACCGAGTTGCTGTTATAACCATTTAGTCATATTAACAAATAAAACGATTGACGAATCTTGAATGTGGATGGGCCTGAGATCATGATGTTCTGCTCAGTAAGCAAAAACGGTTGCTCTAAGGCCACCGAGCCCCTCATATCACATAATACCGTTGCTCAAATTTGTGTATCCATTCAAATCCGGAACCAACGACAACAACGAGTTTCGCAAAATACACGATACACAAGTGATTTTACCATAAATCTGACCTGGGACCGCGTTTTTCTGCTCAGTAAGCAGGCCACTGTAACCAACGATCTTTCAAATCCGAAAACTAAAAACTACGAAAAAGTACTTAGGCCTTCATTAAGTTCCACTTTCACGCGACGTTCAATGTTTCAATTTGCTCTTTACGTATTGTTCAGGCTATAAATAGGCCCTTTTCAAAAGTTACGCGAGAAATACGCACAATCGTCGCCTACCTCGCAAAACTGGTTCCAAACGACAACAAAGGCATAAACAACGATGGATTGTTGAACTTTGCTGGCTCCGGTGGTGTAGTGCACAGCAAAAAAAAAAAATGTAATAACGATCTGTCTCTGTCTTATCTCAAATACAAAATGCCAATGGTATGAATGTATCTATATATAACTTGGAAATGATGTACAATCAAATAAACCCGTAACCCACTCACTTGGTGAGGCTTCAGAATCGTCCAGTGGGCAGTGCGCTCTACACTCCAAGTTCCCTTTTTTCAAATTTACCGCAAATTTGATATTTTACCCATTGCGTGTTGATTAGTCACAATGAAACATTGTGACAGAAGTTGAGGTTACTAGTGTATTAAATAATCTAGGTCCTATTTAGGATTATCCTGTCCTATCCAAATCTGGCCAACGCCCACCCTAAACCTAAACCTGTTCTAATCCACCTGAAATGACTAACGAATGGAAGACTTTGACTACCCAGCCATGCAATAGTCTCATTCTGTGCCTTATGGCAACTTGATGATTCTATTGCGCTCATCTTTTGGCACCACCCAGGGGAGACTTGGTCCTGTACCCAATGCTTAACTTATCTCCATTCCACTCAGCTACTCGCAATTTC